>NW_017264939.1:376766-422592 GCF_001329695.1 Rhodotorula graminis WP1
TCCCTCCTCCTCCTTCCGCCACCACCTCGAGCCACTCACCAACCCATCCGCCCGCCCGCCGCCCGCTCGCCCCTCGCAGAACACGGTCATCGCGCTCGCGCTCGTCGCCGACATGCGCTCCTCCTCGGGCCGGTTCGCGGCGAGGGACGAGAACCTCGGCGAGGTCTGCGTGCGGCTCGTGTTCGAGGTGCGTCGAAGCCTTGCCGATTCCCCCCTCTCTCTCTCTCCCTCTCCCACTTTCACCTGCCTCCTCGCCACCTCTCTCTCTCTCTCCCTCTCCCCCTCTCTCCCTCTCTCGCCACGCCGCGCCTCGACTCCTCGCCGACGAGCTCGGCGAACCTCTGACTGGCTGACTCGGTCCTCGGTTCCGTGCGTGCGCGCGCGGCAGAGCAACGCGGCGACGGCCGTCGTGTCGGTCCTCGCGTGCGCGTTCTACGTCGCGTGAACGGCGCGGGGCGGCGAGGGGAGCGGGGTGGCGTTGGTGCGTCGTCGCTCGCTCTCTCTCTCGATTGAGGCGCTCGGGCCGCGCGAGGGTGGGCGGGACTGACTGACTCTTTTGTCCCTCCCTCTCTTTCTCTCTCTCCCTCCCTCCCTCTCTCTTCCTCTCCCTCTCCCTGTCCGTCTCGTACACGCACAGGCCCTCTCGATCGTGCTCCCGAACCTGTACCTCCTCTCGGTCCTCGCGTCGCTCGAGCGTGCGTCCCCCCCTGCCCTTCCCCTCCCCCTCTCTCTCTCTATCTCGGCAAGGGCAAGGGCGCCGCCTGACCTCGCGCATCGATGGATTGCAGGCGGCAAAGACCACGTCATGAGCGGCGCCCTCTCGCGCACGATGAAGCACACCTCGGTGAGCCCTCGTGCTCCCTCGCTCCTCGTCCTCCCTCCCTCACTCCTCGTCCTCCCTCCTCCCCTCCCCTCCCCTTCTCCTCCCTCATCCCGCACCCCTCACACACACCCCTCCTCGGCCCACCACCCGCAGAGCCTGAGCGACATGTTCAAGGGCGTCCCGCTCGGCCCTCTGCGGCGCGCGACGCGCACGGACGCGGCGAGCGGCGAGCGGGCGCAGGGGACGCCGATTGCGGATTTGTACGGGGCGGGTGGGGCTGCGGGGGGAGGAGGAGGAGGAGGAGGAGGACGGGGAGGAGAGGGAGAGGAGCCGGGGTGGCTGAGACGAGTGCGTCGCTCGCTCTCTTTCTCTCTCACTCTCTCTCTCTCTCGAGCCGCCTCCTCGCCGGCGCAGAGGGCTCACGCTCCACCCGCAGACGTTCCAGCCTTCTCCCGCCGCCGACGACCACCACCACCACTCGCCGCCACCGCTGCACTCGCTCGCACCCCCTCCCGCCGGCTTCGCCACGAACGACGACCCGCTCGCCGCCCTCGCGCCGCCGCCGCCGCCGGGCCAGCGCCCGCTCACGGGCATCTCGGTGTCGGACTATGGCGCGTGGCTCGACGACGACGAGCGGGACGGCGCGCCGCACGTCGACTCGCGCGGGCGCCGCTCGTCGTCGTCGTCGTCGGCCTACGCAGGCCACGCGGCGGCGGCGGGGCCGGGCGATGCGTGGGCGTCGGGCGTCGAGCAGGCGGCGGGGACACCGACGCCGAGGAAGAGCACGTTTGGGTTGGACGCGCACGAGCTGGAGGGGCGCGAGCGCGGCGCGGCAGGAGCAGGAGCAGGAGGGGGAGGGGCGGCGGCGGTGGCGCCGGTGCGGTACGGGTACTTGTAGCGCGGCGAGGTGCGGCGCAAGCGTCGTACGCAGAGTGTCGAGCGAGTCGTGCGAGAGAGAGAGAGAGAGAAAGGTCCGGCACGAGCGAGGCCGACGTCGCGGCTCCGGCTCCTCCGTCTCTCGACCCTCTCGCGCTCCTCGCATGCTCATGGCCGACACTGCAGCGGCCACCCGGCGCTCACCACGCCAGCGCACGGCGCGCCTCGCCCTCGACGAGCACGACCACCGCCCGTCGGCGCGCACCACCTTCTCCAGCTCCCCGCGCCCCGCCTCGACCCCGACCCCGCCGCTGCCGCTCGCGCGCGCGCGCCAGGGCCGCACCCAGCTCACCAAGGCTGCGCACGAGGAGCAGCTGGGCGGTGCGCTTCGAGCAGTGGACGCGCGTGAGGGGCGGGGCGAGGGGCGGCAGGGGCTGGCGGACGATAAGCAGCCGACGAGGGGGAGGGGGAGGGGAACAGGGGCGGGGCAGCTTCGGCAGCGAGGCGAGGCGAGTGGGACGGTGCTCGAGGGCACAGGTGCGGCTCGAGTCTCTCTGCTCTGCGCCGATACGGCGTCGTGCTCACCTCACCCTTCCCCCCACCTTCTCGCAGCTGGCCCGGCTTTCCTTCCCTCGCTCCTCGGGCACCTCCCTACCACACCCACCTTCACCCTCGACGGCCTCACACCCCCATCGTTCGCGTACCGCCTCCCGCCTCCCGACGTCGCCCTCTCCCTCTCCCCCTCGTCCTCCTCCAAGCGCCCCTCCTCCGACACGTCCCCGAACCCGCACCTCTCCTCCAAGAAGCGCAAAGTCCGCCACGCGTTCCTCCGCTCGCACCTCCTCCTCGCCGGGCCCGCCGCCGCGTCCTCCTCCTCCTCCTCCTCTTCCTCCTCCTCGGCGGCAGAGTCCAAACGCCCGGCGCCGGCGCCACCGCGCCGGTCCTCCTCGACCGCCCGCGACGCCCCGTGGTGGCCCTCGGTGTCGCGCTCTCACGGCGAGGGCACGCCGAGCCGGTTCGCGCGCGAGGGCGCACCCGAGGCGTGCGAGTGCGGCTCGGGCGACGGGTGGGTCGCGGCCGCGGCGGCGCAGCTCGTCGGGCGGTTTGGCGCGCTCGGCGTCAGCAGCGCTGACGCTGGCGCCGAGGCATCCCTGCGCAAGGAGAGGAGAGGGAGCGGGAGCAGGAGCAGGAGCAGGAGTCGGGGGAGGAGCCGCGAGCGGGGCGGACGTGGTGGTGGGGGTGGTCGAGGAGGGCGAGGGCGCGGCGGGGCGCGCGAGGCGGCAGAGGGACAAGGTGCGCCGCCGCGGGCGCTGCTGCGGCCGGGCATGCCGGCGAGGGCCGCGTCGAGCCCGGCCGTGTTTGGCGTGTCGGGCCTGCGCACCGTGTACGAGGCGCCGCTCGTCGAGCGGCGGGAGCGCGAGGAGCGGGAGCGGGTCACGCAGCAGCAGCAGCAGCAGCAGCTCGAGGGCCCGGCTCTCAAGAAGGCGCTGCTGCTCAACCTGCGGGCGAGGATGGCGAGCGACGGTGGGACGAGCAAGGGCGCCGAGGCGGGCTTGCGGTTCAAGAAGTGCGTCCCAGGCTCGCGTTTCGTCTCCCTCGACTCGACGGCGCCGGACCTGACTCTTCTGCTTCCCCTCGCCGCAGGTGGGTCGTCTGGAACGCGTGGCGCGCCCGAGCGAACGAGTCGCAGCCGCAGGTTGTCGATGCCGGCGCCGACTCGACGCTCGACAGCAGCAGCAGCGACGACTCGAGCTCCGACTACTCGCACCTCGGCTGGTCGGACGACTCGAGCTCCCTCCTCGGCAGCGCCGCGTCGTCGCTTGACGACAATGACGACGACGACGACGAGCTCCTCCTCGGCGACGTCGACCTGTTCCTTCTCCCCGACGACGACGGCCTCGACGCGCTCCCCGCGCCGCCCGTCGAGTACGCCCCGCCCGCCGAGCAGTCGGACGGCCTCGTCGACGAGCCGACGACCGTCGCGCCGCTCAGCTTGCTCCTCCTCCTCCCGCCGCCGCCTCCTCTCGCCGCCGCCGACGACGAGCACGACGCCCGCGGCGACGTCGCCAGCTCGCCGTCGCCGTCGCCAGCCGTGGTCCCGCCCGTCGCGCGCCCGCCCCTGCGCCGCACGGCGTCGCTCCCGGACCCCCCTGCGCGAGGCGGGTACCCCGGTGCTGCTGCTGGTGCCGGCGACGAGGACGCGAGGGCGCCGCGCGGGACTTGGGAGGTGGCGCGCGGCGCGACGGTGGTCGCTTGCGAGGGGTGAGCGCCGAGGAACAAGGTGAGGAGGAGGAGGAGGAGGAGGTCCGGGTCGCGCGCGGGTTTGGGTAGCGGCACTTGCACATAGCTTTGTTGAGCAGTCTGTCGGCTCCTCGGAAGCGGTTCTCTCGAGAGGCAGCTTGTCGACGTCGGTCGAGGTCCGCTTCGCTCATCGCTCGCTCCTCGCCTCGTCCCCACCCACCTCGCCCCTCGCACCGCAGTTCGCCCAGCATGCAGATCAAGATCAAGGTGAGCTCCTCCACAGCCTTGCCTCGCGCGTCACCCCGCCGGCCCTGCGAGCTGTCGGCCCCCGAGTCGCCGAGCGCGCGCCTTTCCCGGCCGCCACGAGCTGCACTGACCCGCCTTTGCGCCGCGCGCAGACTCTTACCGGCAAGGAGGTGCGCCTGTGCTTCGTCCACTTGGGGGTCCTCGTGCGAGGTGGTCGAGGCGCTGACCTCCACTGCCTCCCCCTCCCTCCCTCCCTCTCGCCGCACCCTCGCCTCGCCTGCCGACACCACCCTGCGCCTGCTCCCCGCCGCCGTTCATCGTGCGGCCAACCGACCCGCCAGATCGAGCTCGACATTGAGCCCTCTCACACGGTGCGTCGTCCGCTCTGCCTCTCGACCCTCCTCGTGCCGAGCCGGACGCCGTCCTGCTCGCACCCGGTGTTGGTGTGGAAGCAGCTCACACGCATCTTTGCGCGTCTGCAGACCCAGAAGATCAAGGAGCAGCTCGAGGAGAAGGAGGGGATCCCGCCCGCACAGCAGCGCCTCATCTTCCTCGGCAAGGCCATGTGCGTCGGCTCGCTCGCCCTTCTCGCCTGCGTGCTCGAGCGGGACGTCCCTGCCCGAGCGCGCTCGTATTGAAGACTGACGGCTGACCCACTCGTGCGGCCCGCACGCAGGCCCGACGACAAGAAGGCCGAGGACCTCAAGGTCGAGGCCGGCTCGACGCTCCACCTCGTCCTCACCCTCCGAGGCGGTCGCTGCTGAGCGTACCTGTTCTCCCCTCGACGGTCGGGGGCGCGTTGGCGGGAGTGCGGACGAGCGCGACGCGAGGAGGACGAGGAGCACGGAGCGGGCTTGCACGACGACGACGACGACGACGACGACGACGGCCTGCAGTGCGGGTCGCCTGCTACACTGGTTCTGATTCTGTGCCTGTATCTCTGTGTCTCTTGGGACAGAGAGAGAAAGAGAGACTGCTCCACTTTCGGGCTGCTCAGAGTGAGCGAGGAAGCGAGGAGCAAGCTAGGTCGTCGACTCTCGCGCTGCAGCCTGCTCTTGGCTTGCTCGACAGTCGCTCTATCCGCCAGAGTGACCCCCTGCGACAACGCAAGACCTCACAGCCCGTCTCGCCCCGTCTCCCCCTCGCCCATCCATCGTCATCGCCCTCTTCCCCCACTCTCCCTCTCGACCAGCCGCACACAGGCCATGACGGGCCGCGACCAGCCGCACGATGCGCCCGCACGCTTCGAGGACAATCTCGACGGTCCCGCGCGCCCCAACGGGTCGGCTAAGCGCACCTCGACCTCGTCGTCGTCCTCGCCGCAGCTCGCGGGCTCGTCGGCGCCGCTCGCCTACGTCCTCATCCGGTGGCTGTTCCGCTTTGGTGCGTCCCAGCTCGTCTCTCTCTCTCTCTCTCCTTCGACCGGCGCTGACTCCTCTCTCTTGCGCACGGAGCAGTCCTGCGCGTCTTCTACAGCAGCGTCGTCGTCGAGGGCGCCGAGCACATCCCGCGAGATGGTGTACCTTGGTGCGCCCCTCTCTCTCTCTTTCCTCGTGAACGCCAGAGACGACACTGACTGTCGACCCTCGCCACGCAGCATGATCACGGCCAACCACAGCAACTCGCTCACCGACGCGCTCCTGCTCGTCACGACCGTGCCGCCGTCTGTGCGTCCACCTCTTCCTCTCTCTCAAGGCTCGAGCCTAGATCTGACACCTCGACTCGTCGCAGCGTCGGTCGCTTCTGCGCCTCACGGCAAAGGACACGCAGTTCGGTCGAGGGACGTTCACGTCGTGGCTCATCGAGAGCGCCGGCACGCTCCCGATCAAGCGGCCCAAGGACCACGCCGGGCAGCCCGTCGACAACGGCACCGTGTTCGAGACGCTCATCGGCGCCCTCGAGCACGGCGACGCCATCGTCCTCTTCCCCGAGGGCATGTCGCGCTACTACCCCGAGATCGCGCCCCTCAAGCAGGGCGTGAGCCGCATCGTCAGCGACACGCTGTCGCGCCAGAAGGACAACCCGGCGTTCGAGCTCGCAGTCCAGACGGCCTCGATCACGTACCTCCACCGCGTGCGTCCCCTCTCCCCGCCCCCCTCTTTCGTCGTCTCTCCTCGTCCCCGTCGGGGCGGCGCACTGACCTCGCGCTCGCGCTCGCTCGCAGAACCTCTTCCGCTCAGACGTCCTCGTCACGTTCCACCCGCCCATCTTTGTCTCGGCCCGCACCCACCCGGACCTCATCGCCTCGCCCTCCCTCACGACCACCACCACCACCACCTCCTCCTCCTCCTCCTCGACGCCCGGGGCGCGCGACCCGTCCGCTCCCCCGCCCACAGCAGCGCCCGACGCACACGAGCGCGCGATCCGCTCCCTGACGGCCTCGATCGGGGCCTCGATCCGGTCGGGCATCCTCGACGCCCCCTCGTGGTCCGTCATCCGCATCGCCAACACGGCCCGCCGGCTGTACGCGCCCCTTGGGACGAGCCTCACGCTCGGTGACCACGTGCGCCTCACGCAGCGGTTCGTAGACGCGCTCGCGGGCAAGAAGGCCGACAGGACGTGGGACGAGGCGGTTGGGGCTGCTGCGGACGAGGGCGGCGAGGGCGAGGGACAGGGCGAGAGGGGCGAGCGGTGGCACCGGGTCGAGGTGCAGGGGCGGGGGCGGGAGCGGGAGCGCGCCGGCGGCGACGACGACCAGGCGGCGCCGGCGACGGCGCCGCTCAGGGTCAAGAGCCGGCCGGGCCTCACCAAGCGCGACACGGGCGTCGTGTGGCAGACGCCGATGCGCGACACGGCGGGCGGCGCGGGCGGTGACTACTTTGCGCTCGCGCGAGAGCAGAACGGCGGCAATGGCGGTGGGAACGGCGACGCGGCGCTCAAGACGGACGACGACGACGACGAGCGTCGGGACGAGCTCGTGCGCCTCAGGAGGGACCTCAAGACATACCAGGTGCGTCTCTCGCTCGGACCCCTCCCTCGTCATGTGTCCCGGCGGGACGAAGCACTGACCTCGCCTCGTCGGGACGGCCCGCAGGACCTCCTTTACCTGCACGGCATCAAGGGTGCGCGCCCCTCTCTCTCTTCTGCCCGTCTGTGCGTACGCGCGACGCCGTCCTGACTCGGTCTTGAACCCGTCGCAGACGACCGAGTGCGCAACACGCGCCTCCTGCACCGCCGCATCGTCCTCAAGCGCCTCGTCGTGCGCATCGCCGGCTCGGTCCTCCTCTTCCTCGTGTCGATCCCGGGCCTCGTCCTGTGGGTACCCGTGTTCCTCTCGACGAGAAAGAGCAGCGGGAGGCTCGTCCGCAAGGGCCCCGTCTTTGAGTGCGTCCTCCTCTCGCTCGAGCCTCTCTCTCTCTCTCTCGGCAGCAGGATCTGACCGACCTTGTGCCCCTTTCCCTCGCAGCACCTACGACGAGGTACGTCAGGGGACGTCCACCAACCCGCTCTCGAACCCGTCCTGACCACGAGTCTCGCTCCCTCGCGCGCAGGTCGCACAGACCAAGCTCGTCACGGGCCTCATCTCGGGCCTCGCCGTCCTCGCCGTCGCGTCCCTCGTCACCTTCCCTCTCCTCCCCCTGTTGAACGTCCCCGTCCTCCTCGCCTTCATGTGGCTCACGCTCCGGTTCCTCGAGGACCTGACGTCGTCGCTGCGGGCCGCGCTCGCGCTCGCGCGGCTCCTCTTTGTCGGCAAGCGCCAGCTCCTCCTCCTGCGCGAGATGCGCGACGACCTGCGACAGCGCGTCGAGCGCCTCGCGGTCGAACGCGCGGGCCTCCCGAGGGACGCAGACGTGTTTGTCCAGGAGAGGGACAGGAGGTGGAAGAGGGTTGGGCTCGCGGCCCTGCCCGGCAGCTCGTTCCTTGACCGGTTCGCGTTCGACGTTGGGTTCTTCGACGTCAGGAGAAGGCGTAAGAAGGGTGCGTTCCTTGCTCTCTCTCTCTCTCTCGGCGTCGTCGTCGTCGTCAAGCCCTCGCTCACCTCTCCTCCTCCCCGGCACAGACTGGAACGAGGGTGCGTCTCTCGGCTCCAACTCGCTCTCTCTCTCCTGTCCGAGGACAGCCTCACTGACCCTCGCGACGTCGTCGCAGCGCTCAAACTGTGGGACCAGACCGAGTACGTCGACGACGAGGTCCTGCCGCCGGGCGTCGAGAAGCGCCGCGACTTGGCCGTGTAGCGCAGAAGTCGGATCTGGAGAGAGAGAGCAATATCGACAGCGAGCCCTTATCCCCGACGACGAGTGCCGAGGCGTGAGAACAGAGAGTCAAAGATGCGCCGGCAAGGCAGAGCGAGAGATTTCGCGGCGGATATCGACGTCGACCTGAGGCGGTGCGCGGAGCCGTGATCGACCAGCTGCTGCTCGTCCTCCTCCTCGCTCCCACACCCAGTCGACGACCGCGACGACGATGCTCCGCGCCACGCCCTTTGCCCGCACTGCGCTGCGCGCGCGTGCTTCCCTCGCCTCGACCTCGTCCACCTCGACCACCGCCAACACCCGCATCTCGGCCCCGTCGTACTCGACCGTGCGCTCGCTCGCCCCGACAGGAGCAGCGACTCGCTCGAGTGCACTCGCAGGGTCGGCGACGCTCGCGCGCCTCGCGGCGATGCAGCAGCAGCAGCAGCAGCAGGTGCGCGAGGTGAGCAGCACGGCGGCGGTGAGCGCTGCGCAGGCCAACTTGCGTCCGGCCCCGAGTGCGTCCTCTCTCGCTCTCTTACTGCTTCGTACGGCGGACGGCGCGGTGCCGGCGGCCGTGCCCTGGGGAGGTTGTCGTCGCGGGTCGGACAAAGCGGCGGCCGGGCCCGCGCGGCGCGAGACACCCGCGGCCGTCGCGGCTCCCTCCTCCCTCCTCCTCCTCCTCCCTCCACCACCCCGCCTCTGTCCTACAGCTCCCTGACCCCTTAGAACTATCCATCCAGCCATGTCCATCAAGCCCGAGCAGCGCATCAAGGTCGAGAAGCCCGTCGTCGAGGTGAGCAGCGCCCACCATTCTCTCTCCCAGCCCCGGCGTCCCCACTCGCGACGCCCGCTCGTCCGCGGTCGCGCCGGCTCGCCTCGGGTCGGGTCGAGGAGCTGACCGTCCCCTCGACACACACAGATGGACGGCGACGAGATGACCCGCATCATGTGCGCCCTCTCTCTCTCTGTGTGCCGGGCCAGCCGTCCTTGCCGCGGCATCGCTCACCCGGCTCCCCTCCCTCTCGCAGCTGGGACAAGATCAAGAAGGACCTCATCCTCCCCTTCCTCGACGTCGACCTCAAGTACTACGACCTCGGCCTCGAGTACCGCGACCAGACGGACGACCAGGTCACGATTGATGCCGCCGAGGCGTGCCTCAAGTACGGCGTCGGCGTCAAGGTGCGCTCCCCCCTCCCTCTCCCTCGCCCGAGCCCATCCGCACTCGGACTGACTCGGTGCCGTCACACAGTGCGCGACCATCACGCCGGACGAGGCGCGCGTCGAGGAGTTTGGCCTCAAGAAGATGTGGAAGGTCCGTCCCTCGTTCTCCTCGTCCTCCTCGGACTCGGGCGGTCTTTCGCCCTCGTCGCCCGTGCGGCTCGTCCTTCCGTTGCGTCGAGCCTGACGATCGTCCTCCCTGCAGTCGCCCAACGGCACGATCCGCAACATCCTCGGCGGCACCGTCTTCCGCGAGCCCATCATCGTCGAGAAGGTCCCCAAGGCCGTCCCGGGTGCGTCCCCCTCCCAACCGGTGCTCGAGCCTCTCGGACGCACGACTGACCTGTCCTCGACCTCGCGCGCGCAGGATGGACCAAGCCCATCATCGTCGGCCGCCACGCGTTCGGTGACCAGTACCGCTCGACCGACATTGTCGTGCCCGAGGCGGGCAAGCTCGAGCTCGTGTACACGCCCGACGACAAGGCCAAGCAGGCGACCAACCTCGAGGTGTTCCACTTCAAGGGCCCGGGCGTCGGCCTCGCCATGTACAACACGAAGCAGTCCATCACCGACTTTGCCCAGTCGTCGTTCAAGCTCGCCATCGAGAAGAAGCTGCCTCTTGTGCGTCCCTCTCTCTTCCCTCATCCTCCTCCCGTGCGTTCGTGGGTGTGAGCCTCGAGATTGACGCTGCCCGGAACCTTGTCGCCGCCGTCGCTCGCAGTACCTGTCGACCAAGAACACGATCCTCAAGGGCTACGACGGCCAGTGGAAGGACATCTTCCAGGCCATCTACGACGCCGAGTACAAGGCCGAGTTTGAGAAGCTCGGCATCTGGTACGAGCACCGCCTCATCGACGACGTGCGTCCGACCCTCTCCCCTCCCTTCTTGTCGAGACGGGCACGGGCACCGACTCACTCTCTCGACGTTGCGCACCCGCAGATGGTCGCCCAGATGATCAAGTCGTCGGGCGGGTACATCATGGCGCTCAAGAACTACGACGGCGACGTGCAGAGCGACATTGTCGCGCAGGGCTTTGGCTCGCTCGGCCTCATGTCGTCCGAGCTCCTGACGCCCGACGGCTCGGTCATCGAGTCCGAGGCGGCGCACGGCACCGTGACGCGCCACTACCGCGAGCACCAGAAGGGGCGCGAGACGAGCACCAACTCGATCGCGAGCATCTTTGCGTGGACGCGCGGCCTCATCTTTATGGGCAAGCGCGACAACAACCCGCGCCTGACCCAGTTTGCGCGCGACCTCGAGCAGGCGTGCGTCGACGCTGTCGACAAGGAGGGCATCATGACCAAGGGTCAGTCCGCCCCGTCTCTCTCTCTCGCTCCGTCTCCCTCTTCTGCCTCGGGCCCTAACTCGCCGAGTCCTCCCTCGCAGACCTCGCCCTCTCGATCCACGGCAAGAACATGACGCGGGAGCACTGTGCGTCTCCCTCCCCCTCCCCCTCCGAGCCTCGTCGAGTTCAGCAGGCGCCGGGAACTGACGCTCGGGCCCTCTCCTCCACCCTTGCCCCTCCCTCCCCTACCCTCCATCCCTTTCTCCTCCTCTTCCTCTCGCCCTCTTCCTTCCCATCCTGTTCTCCTTTCCCTCCTGTCCTCCTCCTCCCTCCTCTGTGCCCCCCCCTCCTCGACCTCTTGTCCGCGCAGACGTCAACACGTTCGAGTTCCTCGACCACATCGCCAGCAAGGTCACCGAGTCGTTCCTCGCCAAGGCGCCCAAGCTCTGAGCGCAGATGGACACGATGAGTAGTCGCGGCAGAGGGAGTTAGCGAGGGAGGGCGGCGGGCCTGGCTTTTTGTAGATTGTTTCTCTCTCTCTCGGCGTCCTTATCTGCTCGCAAATACACCGCAGTTTCAGTACTTTGCGCGCCTCCCCGTCGAGGAGCTTTCGCGAGGTTGCCCTCGCCGTGTGAGTGTCGGCGCCGTCCCTCTTGCGCTCGCACCACCTCGCCTCGCGCTCGAGCGACCTACGAGCATGGCCGACGACGAGGGTACGCCCGACTCGCTCTTCGGCGCGAGCCACACGCCTGCCCCAGACGCCGCTGCGCCCACGGCGTCCTCATCAGCTCGAGCCGTCGCCGGTCCCTCGTTCGTCCCGCGCGCCGTCAAGCGCAAGGCTGCGCCCGCCCGACCGAGCGCAGCAGCGCTCCTCGCCAAGTCGGGCGCGCCCGCCGTCCCCGCCAAGTCCGACTCGCCCTCCCTGCTCACCGCCGCCGCCGCGTCCGCCCCGCCTGTCCCGGCACCTCTCGCCGCCCCACTCAAACCCGCAGAGCCGCCCAAGCTCAGCCAGCACGAGCGCGACCGCCTCGAGGCGATCCTGTGCGCCGTCGAGACGGCCCTGAGCGACTTTGGCCTGTCGGTCCACCGCGGTGCGGGAGGCCAACGAGGCGGTGGAGGGCTCCTCGAGCGGTTCAAGGAGGGCAGGGAGTGTGCGTCGGCCTCTCTCTGTCGTCTCTCGAGCCCTGTCCGAGGCGTGTCGGCGGCAGCGCCTCCCCGTGCGCGACAGCAAGCTGACCTCTCGAAACCTCCCCCTCCTCTCGCCCCCTCCTCGCAGCGCTCCACATCAGCCAGATCCTCACGCTCCCGCCCGTCCGCGCCCTCACGGGCAGCCAGGCCGACCTGCAAAAGGCGCTGCGGCTGCGCGACTCGCCCATCGTCAAGGTGCGCCCCACTCCCTCTCATTCTCTTGTGTCGAGCGCTCCGACGAGCTGTCGAGATTGCCGCACCGACACTGACCTGCTCGCCGCGCACGACACGACCCGCAGATCGACGAGTCGGGCTTCCAGGTCGGGCGCAAGGTGGCGCCAGACGTGCAGCGGCTCGAGCAGCTCGAGGCGGCCGACTGGGACGACACGGTCATCTACCTCGTGCGTCCGCCCTCTCTTCCTTCGTACACTTTCCTGCGCGCCACGCACAGACTCGGTACTGACGCGAGAAGCATGAGGACGCAGGAGAACATCCCGTTCAGCATGGCCGCCGGCGACAGCTCGCTCACGACCTTCCTCGCCTCGGCCCTCTCGACCGTCCCGCAGCGCGTCATCGTCCCGCCCATGTTCGACCGCGCGCACCCGCTCGCGCTCGACCCGCTCGGCTCGTCGTCGTCCGGCGGCGGCGGCGGCGGCGGCGGCGGCGGCGGCGAGTCGAGCCAGGCGGACGCGTTCCGCGCGGCGCAGGACGCGCAGCTGGGCCGCAGCAGGCGCGCGAGAGCGCTGCCCAAGGGCGGCGGCCCGTTCAAGGGGTTCGCGTTCGTCGTGCTGCCGAGCGGGGACGAGGCCGAGCGGGTCGTGCGCGAGTGGGTGTGGGAGGACGAGCGGGACGAGGTGGGTGCTGCGGGGGAAGCGGGCGAGGAAGGACGAGACGAGGGAGAAGGCGATGGCGGTGGCGGTGCGGCGCAGGAAGGGGCGGAAGACGCCGAGATGACCGAGGCTGGGCTGGACGGAGAAGGAGATGGTGCGGGCAAGGTGTCGAGCGAGGTCAAGACGGGCAAGCTCGACTGCGCAGCGAGGGCCCGGTTCGCCGGCATGAGGGCGCTCAGCTAGTGCGTCCCCTCGCTCTCACTATTCTTCTCTCGCGTCTCAAGACTGACTCCTAGCCCCGTGCGCCCGCAGTGACGGCTGGCTGCGGCTCAAGGACGAGTACCTCGCGTACCGCCGCTCAGTCGAGACGCTCGTCGAGGCGCAGCACGAGGGCACGCTCGCCGCCCTGCGCAACCCGCCGACCAAGCGAGACCAGCCGCCTCACCTCGCGCGGCAGCACGGCGGCGGCGGCGGCGGAGCGCGCGACCCGCCGTCGTCGTCAAGTCGGCGCTCGGGCAAGCGCGCCGCGTCGCCCACCTCGCCCGCGTTTGACGGCGACGTCCGCCTCGGCTCGACGCCCACCACCGGGCCCTCGACCTCTTCCACCACCACCGCCGCCAAGCGCCCTCGGGGCGCCCCGTCGCCGACCGCCGTCCTCAACCAGCGCCTCAAGCGGCTGCGCACGCCCTCGCCCGGGCTCGACCTGTCGTCGGACGCGGCGCTAGAGGTCGCCGGCGCGTTCCCGGCCGCGTGCGTCCTGTGGGTGCGCAACGTGCACGAGAAGAGCGGCCGCACGAGCCTCAAGGCGCTCTTTGGCGCGCTGCTCGAGACGCTCCAGGAGGGCAGTGGCAAGGGCGTCGAGTTTGTCGACTACGAGAAGGGCCTCGACACGGTGCGCTTGCAGTTCTTGCCCCTCTCGCTCTCTCTCTCTCTCCGAGAGCGCGCCCTGACAGATTTTGCACCCGCCCGCAGTGCTACCTACGCTTCTCGTCGCCGACCCTCGCCTCCCTCGTCCTCGACCACCTTACGTCCACGCCGTCCCTGCACCTCTCCCCGACAGCCCTCTCACCCCTCGGTTCCCTCTCGCCCTCGTCGCGCACCGCCGCCGAGTCGGACCTGCGCCGCCCGCTCGCCGCCTCGCTCCTCGAGGGCGACGCCGAGCGCAAGTACTGGGCCAGCGTGCCCGAGGCGACGCGCAAGGCGGCGAGGCACGCCGCTGGCGGCACGGTCGCGTTGCTCAAGGCGCCGGGCATGGGTGGAGGAGAGCGCAGGGCGGCCGAGGGAGGAGGAGGAGGTGGTGGGAGGACGGGCGGGAGGCGCGGCGGTGGGAGGAAGGGTCGCAGGAACGAGGCGAGCGCAGGTGGGCCAAGCGATGCCGAGGCGCAGGTCAAGGAGGAGGAGCACGAGGAGCCGGTCGTCGTCGAGGCGATCGACGAGCCCCAGAAGAAGCGCAAGAAGCCGAGCAGGCTGTAGAGCTCGTGCTCGCAACTTTCCTCTACCTCTCTCGCTCTACTGCTCGACGACAACGACGAGGAGCACAGCGCGATGTTGCAGACAGTGAGAGCGGACACAGACAAGGACCGAGAGCCAAGGAGAGAAAGGAGGGTCACAAACGAGGCGAAAAGGGGAGGGGAGGGGAGGGGAGGGAGGGGACGACACGAGGAAGGGAGGGAGGAGGTACTGCATGCGGAACGTGTAGGAAAGAGAAGGGCAAGATCTGCTATGCTAGAGGACGCGTCGAGCCGTGTGAAACCGCCAAGAAGGAAGAGAAAGAGAGAAAGGAAAGGGGAGAAGCCCCTGCGCTCCTTCAGGCCTGCACCCGGACGGCGCCGCCCTCCTCGCCGCCACCGAGGGCGAGCATGTCGCGAGCGACCTGGTCCTCGTCGATGGCGACGACACCCTGTGCGGCGTCGACGCCGCCGAACCCGGCGAGTTCAAACATGCCCATGCCGTCAAGCGCGCCGAACGGGCCTGCGCCGCCAGCACGCTGCTGCTGCGCTTCGGCGCCCTGCGCACCGCCGTTAGGAGGCGTCTGCGCGCCGTGTGCGTGGTGACGGTGCGGGTGCGGGTGGAGCGCCTGCCCGCCCTGCTGCGACGCGCGCGGCGTCGTGCGCGCGCCCGGACCTTGCCCCTCGACCTCGTCGTCATCGAGGAGCTCATCGTCCTCGTCGTCCTCGTCGCCGCCGCGTCCACGCGGCTGCTGCTGCGGGTGCCGGCGCGGGTGGGCGTGCGCGTGCGAGCCCGTCGTGTGGCTCGGGCGACGGCGGAGCGCGCCGGGCGTCGGGACAGGCGGCACGAGATTGAACAGCTCGGCGGGCGTGCCCACGACCTGAGCGCCGGCGCCTGCTGCCGAGGGCACGTGCACGGGGCCGGTCGGCGTCGCTATGCCGCCCGTCGTCGGGGACGCAGGGGCCGACGAGCCCGACGCGCCCGAGTCGTTGCCGCTGCCGTTCGCGGCGGCTGCGGCGCCGGCGAGTACGGCGGTGCGGTCGTGCGCGTGCGAGTGGCCGTGTCCGTGGTGGTGGCCGTGACCGTGCGCCGAGGCGGCACTGCCCGGCTCGCCGCCGCCGCCGCCGCTGCGACGCGAGGCGACCTTGTGGCACCAATAGCGGTGGCCCTGGTTCCACGCCTCGGACTGGCACTGCAGGGCACGAACAAGAGTAGTCAGTCGGCGCTCTCGAAGGGGCAGGACAGAGAGGGAGAGGCCGAGACGCACCGTCTTGGAGCAATACTTTGCCCTGCGGCACCTCCTGCACTTGGCAAACTCGCGCGCGTACGCCTCCCACTTGCCGCAGCGCATGTTGGCGCACTGGCGGATCCCGCCCTGCGCCTCGTCCTTGCGGCACGCGTTGCGCATGATGACGCCGGCCCAGTACTGCACCTCGGTCGGGTGACGGGGCGTGAACGGGTCGTCGGCCGGCGGGCGGTACGTGAACGACTCGACGAGCGAGAAGATATTGGTCGGCGGGAGGGGCGCGCGGCGCGCGGACGAGGCGGCGGCGGCGGCGGTCGAGGTCGAGGACGAGGACGAGGACGCAGGTCCGTGCGTGGCGGAGCCCAGGCGCGTCGACGCCGAGGCGACGAGGGCGGCCGACGGGGCGTGAAACAGCGACCGCACGTGCGGGTACTTGCTCAGGTACGCGAGGAGCTGGAGCGACAGGAGAATGTCCTCGTCGCGGAAGTGGAGCGCGCCGTCGTCCTCGGTCGTCGGCGCCGGAGCGCTCGGCGTGGCCGACGCGGGAGCCGGTGCGGCTGCGACAGGCGAGGTCGACATGCGCGGGAGCGGCTGCGGCATCGTGTGGGCGCGCGGGAAAGGCGGCCTCGAGCGCTGCTGCTGCGGGTGAGGCTGCGGCGAGGCGCGCGACTCGGGCTGCTCGGGCGTCGACGAGCCGTCGTCCATGACGACGTCGCCCTCGGCGTCTTGCCGTGCGGGCGCAGACGAGGGCGTCGGCGCGGGCGACGAGGCGGCGTTGTTGACGGCCTTGACGACCTCGGCGAGCGGGACCGAGGCAGGCGCGACGGCCGCCGCCGACGACGACGACGTCGCGACCGACGTCGCGACGACCATGACCTCGTCGCCATCCTGCTCCTGGCCCGACGCCGAGCCGTTCTCGTCGCCCGTCAACGACGACGCCTCGGTGTCGGGCGTGCGCACCCTGTTCGGCGGGCGCAGGACGCCAGCAGGCGTCGACGCGGCGGCCGACGACGCGGCGACCACGTTGAGGCGCGTGAGGAGCGGGCGCGAGATGGCCGAGGGCGGGACGGCGATGTGCGGGAGGGCGTGAGCGCCCGAGGGCGAGGCGGGAGGGACGGGCGACACGGGCGCGGTCGACGCCGGCGACGAGCTGTTCGACGCGGGCACGACGAGGCGGTCGAGCCTGCGAGCGTCGTGCGGCGCGACGGCGCGCTGCACGGGAGCTGCGCCGGCCTGCGCAGCCGCAGGCGCGAGCTCGTCGCCCGCCCAAGGCTGGGCCTCACGTCGTCGCTCGCCCCGACTGCTGCCCGCGCCGCCGCCGCCGCCGCCGCGAACCCAGTCGGCCTGGTTCTGCTGGCGCTTGCGCTGCACGTCCTCGAGGTACCGCTCGAGGACAAAGACGACGACGTCGAGCGCGCCGGCCTCGACGACGCGCGTGCGGATCGCCTCGCTGCCGCGGACGCCGATGTTGACGATGCACTGGAACGCGAGCGAGTACGTGTACAGGAGGTGCTTGGCGGTCGACGAGGCCGGGAGGAGGAGCGACGCCGGGATCGAGTAGGTAAAGTCGTCGAGCGGGCCCGACGTGCCCGCGGCGTTCTTGGCGAGGAGCGACCCGTCGACGTCCGTGTCCTCGATGCCGACCATCTCGACGGCGGTCGGCAGCAGGTCGTAGTCGGCAAACGCCCTGAACGGGCTCTTGCGCACGACGCGGGGGAGCGCGCGCGCCTTGCCCTTGCCCTTGCCCTTGAGCTCGGCGAGCGACGCAGGGACGGCGCCGGCGGGCCCGCCTCGCGCGCAGTGCTGCAGGACGCGAACGAGGCGCTCGAGGCCGCCGTCGTGCGAGATGATGTCGCGCACTCGAGGCGACGTGGCCGTGAGGTAGGTGAGGTGCGTGAGCGAGTTGATGAGGGGCAACGACCCGGGCGGTGCGTCGAGCGCTGCAGGGAGGGGGGTCGCGCTGTTAGTCTGACGCTCTGTGCCGTGCGGGACCTGCTGAACGGCACGCCCGCTCGTCGTGCGTCGCCGTCGCCCTCGAGTCCCGCCCGCTGCTCTAAGCAGCTCGTGACCGCCTCCTCGCTCGACATCTCGCTAGACCTGTTCCAACACAGCCCGCCCTGCTGCACGCCCGAGAAAGGGAGAGGACGGTCGACGCACCCCTGCGGTCGTAGATGCCCGACGAGACGCAGATGCACGCGCGGCCGAGGGCGGGGAAGTTGAAGTTCGAGTCGCGCATGGCGTGGGTGGTCGAGTTGCGGATGAAAGACGAGGTGCTGAGAAGGATGCAGAAGGAGGTGCGAGTTGGCGAAACGAGGTTGCAGGTGAAACGAGTCGAAGGTGGTGTGGCGGAGCGGGGGAGGGAGCTGAGTGGGCACTCGTGTGGCGACGGACGGCGACAGGGGGTTGCGATGCGGGTCGCTGGGTCGTTTAGCAGGCCATGGCGGGTGGCTGTGGCTGCTGGTCGAGGTGCTGAACGAGGCTGGACGAGGACAGAGGTTGGAGGATCTCGAGTCGCTGAGTCGAGCCGAGAGGTCGAGAGGGGGAGGGAGGAGGCGAGGGACGACAACGGCGACGCGCTGCTCGCAGGGGCCACACAGGTGGTGCAGGACAGTCAGTCACACTGCTCGTCGGCCGTACCGCCGTCGACTGGGCGTGTGAGACGAGCGAGAAGGGTGCTCACCCAGGCACCGAGGACGAGAGGGGCGGAGTTGAGGGAGAGGCGGGCGCTCTGCGCGTGCTTGCGGCGGGTCGGGCTGCGAGGTGTGGCGGGAGCTAGCTCTGAGCGTGCAAGCTGGCTGCACTCGCTGCGAGCTGGGCGGGGTGGTGAGCGGACAGAGGCGTCGACGCTCCTCCCTCCTCCTCCCTCGTCTCCGCTGTCTCACCACGCTCTTGCCCAGAACGCCTCGCCGGCGCCCTTCCCTCCCACGCCGTGCCCAAGACCTCTTCCGCGCAGGCTCGCAAGCTCCCGCTCGTCCTGCGCATAAGTTAGCTGGCTCGGCTCCCTCCCCCGACCGCCCACCTCTCCTCGCTCCCCCTTCGAGCGCTCGTACCTCTCCGAAACTCAGCGGTCGTCCTCGCGAACGGGGCACACGCTGCCAGCCTCCCCGAGCCCTTGCACGCTGCGCGGCAATCTCGCAGCGCAAATGCGCGCTGGTGCGCCGTGGGCCGACGCACGAGCCGCGCGCGTGTGCCGAGAAGCTTCCCGCCCACACCGGCTGAGGAAGGTCGACCCGCTCGAGTGCTTCGGCGACACTTGTGCGCGCTTCCCGCAGGCGACAATGAGCTCATGATGGCCTCGGGACGGTGCAGCACAGCGGTCGGGACTCTCGGTTCGGGCTCGAGCTGCGTGTCGGCCGACTCGTCCTCGTTTCCCACGACCTCGAACGCTCCTCCCTCCGGCCTGCCCCGCTACAGGGAGCAGCGGCGCTCGTCACCGCCTGCCCTTCTTCTTGCTCGCCTTCCCGCTCGACGTCCCGCCGCCGCCGCTCTCGGCGAGCGCGTGGCCCGTGTCGGCGATGTGCTGGAACAGCTTAGTGCGCGATGCGAACGGCTCGCTGCAGACGTTGCAGACCTGCAGGCGCGCATGCGAGTCGTGAGGGCACAGTACCAGTGAGTGCGCTCGGTCGCGAGCACGAGGGAGAGAGGGGGAGAGAGAGAGCGCGAGGGACGCACCGTGTCGGCCCCTGCACCGCCAGCCTTCCTCGCCGCCTCCTTGGCCCGCCGCTTGTCCTTCTTGCTCATGCCCGGCCCGTCCTCCTCACCGTCATCGTCGACGCCTCCCTGTGCACGCCGACCGCCATCTGCCTCGACGTCCTGCGCCGCCGGCGCCGGCGTCGCTGCCCCGCTCGCCGTCCCGCTCCGCGTCGCCGCTCCACCCGCACCGGCACTCGCCGCTCCCCCTCCTCCCTTGCCCTTGCGGCCCTTCTTCCCCTTGCCACCCTTGCCGCCCCCGCCAGCGCGCCACTCTTCGTCGCTGCTGTCGAGCGGCGTGCCGAGCCCCAGCCCCAGCCCCGGCCCCGCCGCCGCCGCCGCCGCCGACGCCGCGAGCCCGTCGCCGTCCTGCTCCAGGTCGAGCTCGAGTGCGACATCGATTACGCCCTTGCGCCGCGCCGCCTTCTTGCCCTTCTTCTTGCCGCCGGCGCCGGCGGCGCGGCCGGAGCTCGACGCGGCGCCGTCCTCGGCCTCGCGCTCGGGCGCTCGCGCAGGCTCACGGGGCTCCGACGCCGAGTCGGACAGGTCGTCGAGGCCCGGCACGACGGCGGGCGGGCCGCGGCGGCGCGGCTTCTTCTTGCTCTTGGCGGGGACGGCGGCGGTGGTGGCGGCGGGCGGGTCGACCTCGAGGTCGTCGTCGTCATCGTCGAGGAGCGAGTCCGAGCCGTCGCCGTCGCCGTCGACGGAGAAGGACGCGAGCGAGTCGGCGAGGGCGGCGGCGTCTGCGGCGGTGGGCGCGACGGCGGTGGCGGACGAGGGAGGGGAGGCTTGGGCGGTGGCGAAAGCGGTTGGCGGCTCCGAGTCGAGGCCGAGGGCGGCGTCCTCGAGCTGCATCTCCTTGACGAGTCTGCGTACGAGAGAGAGAGAGGGGGAGAGAGAGAGGAAGAGGTGAGTTTTGCGCGGCGAGAGGGCGAGGACGCGACCAAGAGAGAGAAACAGAGGGACGCACCGCTCGACGTTCTTGCCATGCTTCCTGCTCCGCTCGTGGTTCTCCCACGCCCCACCGCTCCTGTACCCCCTCCCGCACGCCTCACACCACACGACCTCGTCCTCGCCCTCTTCGCCCCCCTCGCCCTCCTCGTCGCTCTCCTCCTCCCACATGCGGTGCACCGCGTCGACGCCGCCCGACTGCCAGTCCTGCGCCGCGTACCGCGCAGCGGCCGCCTCGCGCTCGGCGGCACGCTGCTTGGCGGCGGCGGCGAGCGCGGCGCGCGTCTCGGCCTCGGCGGCGGCGCGCGCGGTCGACGACGTGAGCGACTGGAAGCGCGGGTCGCGGCGGCGGACGTAGAAGACGAGGGCCTGCGAGACAGAGGGTGCGCGAGGGTCAGTGCGGGTTCTCGGCGGTGCGCCGAAGAGAGCGAGACAGAGAGGGAGCGAGACGGACCCGCACGGCCTCGTTGTACTCGCGCTTGGCGGCGGTCCTCGCCCTCGAGTTCTCCTTGTCGATCTCGCGCCTCTGCCACCTCGGCATGTCGTCGTCGACCTTGTACGAGTCCTTCCACCCAAAGTCCTTCTCGGTCGCAAAGTTGATCCAGGCGGCGTAGAACGCGCGCACGTCGTCCGGCGGCGACTGCTTGGTGCCGAACGCCGGGTACAGGTGCGGCGACGACCACGCCGTCTCCTCGCCGCCGAGGAGCGAGAACAGGGTCGCGAACGTGTTGAAGAAGCCCGTCGGCGACTCGTCGAACCCGGTCCAGGCCGACGTCGAGAAGAACTTCATGAGGTGCGGCGTCTGGAGGCCGCGACCGGGCGTCGCACGTGCGGCGGGCTTGGCCGTGGCACGACGAAGGTTGTCGAAGAAGGAGGCGTCGGCCTCGGTGGCTGTGCGTCGTCGAGGAAAGAGTCACTTGCGAGCTCTCGAGGGAAGACGGGCGAGAGGGAGCGCACCGCCTGCGCCCGAGTCATTGATGTCCTCGCGATGGTCGTCGTACCATGCTCGCTCCTGCGGGTCGCTGAGGCACTCCCACGCGGCCTGGATACGGGCAAAGCGCTGCGTCGCGCCCTCGACGTCGTTCGGGTTCTTGTCCGGATGCTCCTTGAGGGCGGCTTTGCGGAACCTGCGAGGCGGCGAGGGTCCTTCAGCTTCCTTGTTGTCGTGTCCGCGTCCACGCAGCAACCCTCGGTGCTCGACGAGAGCCCGACTGGCTGCGAGACGAGGTGCGAGAGGGAGGGAGAGCTCACGCCTTCTTGATCTCGTCCTGGGTCGCGAACGCTTCGACACCGAGCACTGTGGGTGCATCAGAGTCAGCTCTACGTGCGCTCGTGCTCGACGAGGGGCTGGGAAGAGAGCAGAGGACGCACCCTCGTAGTGGTCGAGGTCCCTGCCTGGCGCTCCTCCTCCCTTGGACGTAGAAGCGTTTGCGCCCATCTAGTTAAAGGCAGATGCAGAAGCAGACACAAGCAGCCTGGCTCCAGCCGGGAGAGCGGTGGCGAGGTGGGAGAGCAACCTCGAAGTCGAGTCGGCCCCTCGCTCGCTTGTCCCTCAACTCGACACCGCGAACTGCGAGGACCAGCTTGAGCGGCCCAGCACTGCAGCCGTATCGCATTAGCCGGCCTGACCACTTCGACGCGCACCGCCCAATCGCCCTCGTCCTCCCTTGCCTTCATCTCGTCCCCGCCCATCTCCCACCCGACCTCGCCCGCGTCGACCCTGCCTGACGGCGCCGGACCCAGCCCGAGCACCACCGCAAGCATGAGCACCACGTCTCGTCCCTTCCTCGACTTTGCCGTCGAGGGCGAGCCTCTCGGCCGCGTCGTCTTTGAGCTGTTCGACCATGTCGTCCCAAAGACGTGCGCCAACTTCCGCGCCCTGTGCACGGGCGCCAAGGGCGTCAACGAGCTCGGGATCCCGCTGTGGTACAAGGGCTCGATCCTGCACCGTGTCATCGCTGGGTGCGTCTCCTCGTCCTCTCTCTTCCCCCCGCCCTCCTCCCCCGCCGCCGTCGCACGACATTGACTCTTGCTCCCCTGGGTCGACAGCTTCATGGTCCAAGGCGGCGACTTTACGCAGCGCAATGGCAAGGGCGGCGAGGTGCGCACTCGCCCTCTTGGTCCTGGTCGGCCTGCGCCTCGAGACGCGCGCTGACCTTGAACGGTGGGGTTGAGACACGCAGAGCATCTACGGCGGTACGTTCGAGGACGAGAGCCTCAAGCGCGAGATTGACGAGGAGGGCCTCCTGTGCATGGCCAACCGCGGCAAGAAGTGCGTCCCTCTCCTCCCTCCCTCGCCGCCCCCGTCCCTTCCTGACGCCGCCCTCGTTCCTCCCTGCAGCACCAACGGCTCGCAGTTCTTCGTCTCGCTGCGCCCGTGCCCGCACTTGGCGGGCAAGCACGTCGTATTCGGCAAGGTCGTCAAGGGCTACGAGACGATCGTCGCCATCAGCAAGATGCCCGTCGACGACAAGGACCGGCCCGTGTCGCTCATCACCATCTCGCACTGCGGCGAGCTCGAGCGCAAATCCGGTGCGTCGGGCTGTTCCTCTCTCTTGACGGGTCGCTGCCGTCGTCGCGAGCCTGTCTTGCAGTTCGACACGTCCTGACCCACCCTTCCTCCCCCCAGCTGCCAAGCCCGCACCACCTCCGTCCCCCTCCGTGTCGTCCTCTCGTTCGCGCTCCCGCAGCCGCAGCCGCTCGCGCTCTCTCTCGCCCGACCGCCGCCGCTTCAAGCGCTCGTCGCGGTCCCACAGCCGGCGGCACGACTCGGACGACGATGAGAGCGGGTCCGAGGACAGCGACGGCGAGCGCCGCCACAAGAGCAAGAGCAGGAGCAAGGGCAAGAGCTCGTCGTCAAGGAGGCACCGCAGCTCGCGGCACCACCACCACCACCACAAGTCGTCGTCGTCCAAGAAGCGGCGCCACTCGCGCTCGCGCTCTCGCTCTCGGTCGGGCTCGGCGGCACCCGGCCCCGGCGACGGCGACGGCGACGCCGCAGCAGCGCCCGAGCTCGGCGCCGACGAGGTCACCTTGCAGCAGGCGCGTGCGGCGGACGAGGCGCGCGAGGCGGCGCAGCGGGCCGAGGACGAGCGCCGGGTGGCCGAGGAGCGCGCGAAGGAGGCGCGGGAGAGGAGGGAGCAGTACGAGCGCGACATTGTCGCGCAGGGCGGAATCATCTACAAGGGGTCGGGGCGCATGAAGGGCGGGTCGGGCGGGCGCGGTGGAGGAGGTGGGCGAGGAGGCGGCATGAGGGGTTGGTAGACCTCGCTTGCGCGCCTGCGTTTGCTACGTCGACCGCCTCCTCCGTTGCGAGAGGTGCGCTTCCCGTCGACTTCCGCCCGTTCAGCTCCGTCCACCCTCGGGCTCGTGTCGGCGACTCGCGCTGCGCCCAGCTGCGCCGCTTTGACCTTCTCAAGTTGCGTTCGCTCGCTTTTCTCGACGTCCTCTCGCGCGCTTCTCGTGCTCTTTGCGCGCGCCGCTCGATGTTTGCTGACGAGCAAAAGAAAAGGGGGCACCGCTGCGGCCGTTCGGGGTCGCTCGGTTGTCGTTCGCAGGGTCCCACGTTGACTCTGTCCGCCTTTCGCTCTTGGCTCTCCTTACACCACCCGCTTCGACCTTCTCGTTCTCGTCACCACCACCACGAGCACTACCGCACCAAGCACCGCAGCCATGTCGTCCGACTCGATCTCGTTCCTCCTCAACTGGTGAGCCCCGCACGCTCCTCCTCGTCGTCGTCACCTCGCCGTGGTCCTCGCCCCTCTCTTCTCTCGCGACCTGTACTCATTCTGCGGCCACCGCGAGCACGAGAGCGTCAAGGACTGACACTCGCACTACTCGCGCAGGCACGCGACGCCGTACCACGCCCCGATCTTCCTCGCTCAGCACCACGGCTTCTTCAAGGACGAGGGCGTCAAGGTCGCCATCCTCGAGCCCAACGACGCCTCGGACGTGACCGAGCTCATAGGTCGTGGGTCCGTCGACATGGGCTGCAAGGGTGAGCCCCTTGGTCTCGTCGTCGTCGTGGTCGTCGCGAACGAGTCGAGCCTCTTGCTGACTCTCCTCTCTCCCACAGCGATGGTCCACACGATCGTGCGGCATCCTTTCGCCCTCGTGTATGAGCATGTCCTGACTCGGTTGCCTCGACGACCGCAGGCGGCCAAGGCGCGCGGCTTCGGCGTGACGAGCATCGGCACGATCCTCGACGAGGTTTGACCGCCTCCCTTTCCTCTGCCTCTACCTCGGCATCGTTCCTCTTCTTCTTCGAGCATCGTACGCTCGTGTTCGTGCGCTTCGACCGCCGTCGTGTGCGGGACGACCTCTCGTCGCCAAGGTCCGTCCTCCTCGACTCCCTCCCGCCTCGTCTCTCAAGGAGCAGGTCTGGGTCTGGGCCAGCCTCACGGCCAACTACACGGGTGTCCTGATGTCGTGGCGCCCGCACTCTGCTCCCCTTGCGCCTAGCCCCGTTGCGTCGGCGTCTCGGCTCCGTCCGAGGCGTGCGGCGAGCGGGCGGACGGTGACTCGGGGTTGTTCAGCAGCGCAGGCGCCGCGACGACGGGCTGAGATACACCGTCACCACCGGGATCGAGTTAATGCTCGCGTCGGGAGTAGTCCGTCTGCGCTCGCGCTCCACATCCTCGCTTTTGCCTCTCGCTTTTCCTCCTCGGGTCGACCTTCTCGACGGTCGGCCCGGGCCTCGAGCGCCTCGACTGACGGTCCCTGGTCTCCATCTCTACGCCCGCAGCCGTTCACGGGCCTGCTCTACCTCAAGGGCGGCGTCGAGGGCCACCCGCACGACATCGAAAAGGACCACTTCACCTCGCTCAAGGGCAAGCGCGTCGGCGTGCGTCACACTTTCTCTCTCTACGTCTCGCCGTCACCTGCGACACTTCCTGACGCTCCTCACCTGTAGTACGTCGGCGAGTTCGGCCGCATCCAGTGCCTCGAGCTCGCGCAGAAGCACGGTCTCGTCGAGGGCCAGGACATCGAGTTCGTGCGCTGCGGCATGGACATCAACGGCGCCCTCATCGACGGCCGCATTCACGCGGGAGTCGGGATCGAGAGCGTCAACGGCGTCGAGCTCGAGCAGTGGTGCGACGTGCGACGAGCTTTCCCTTCGCTCAGGCCCCCTCTCGCCTTCTCCCCCTAGGCGCGCGCCCTGACTCCTTCCACATCCCTCTCCCGCCCCGCCTCACAGAGCGTCGGCCGCCCCACCTCGGACGTCAAGCTCATCCGCATCGACGAGCTCGCCGAGCTCGGCTGCTGGTCCGTCCTTCTCCCTCCCTTTCTTCAGGTTCACCTCTGACGGCCCTCTCTCCTCAGCTGCTTCTGCTCGATCCTCGTCATCGTCAACGACAAGTTCCTCGCAGCCAACAAGGAGAAGGTTGCCGCCGTCATGCGCGCCCTCAAGCGTGGCGCCGACCTCCTGCACAAGGACCCGGCCCAGGCGTGGCTCGACCTCCAGCACGTCAAGAAGCAGTTCCGCAACCGCGTCGGCGACGACAAGCCCAACTTCTGGGCCAAGATGTTTGAGCGCTGCTACCCGTTCATGAGCCGCGACCTCGTCAACGTCGAGCGCGACTGGCACAAAGTCACCAAGTACTGCCAGCGCATCGAGGTGTGCGACGAGGGCTTCGAGGCCAACTACACGAACGAGTTCGTCCAGTGGGAGCACGAGGCCCAGCCTGTCGACCCCGAGGCCAACCAGGTCGCGCTCGTGCGTCCTCCTCTTCCTCTCTCGCGTCCTCTGTCGCCTCCTCCTCCTTCAATGCCCCTCGACTGACTCCCAACTTCTTCTCTCTCTCGCAGGCCAGGCAGCAGGACGAGATTCGCAGCTCCGGCGGCGTCCTCTCGTCGGCCGCTCCGGTCGCCGTCGCCGCCTAGAGCTCCCGACACGCCCTCTCCCACTCCCCCTTCTCTTCCGCTCACCCTGAAGCTCAACTCTTCTTCTCTCTCTCTCTCTCGATCTTTTGAGTAGTTCCCTGCCGTTCAACCGATGCAAAATCGTCGGCTTCCTCTTCTCTCGAGCGTCGTGTCGGCCTTCGCAAGTCGGTTCGACACCGTCAACTCTGTCCCGCCGATGCGCTCTCCTCTCTCTCTGATCAGGCAACGAGAGACAGAGAGACGTGTGCACGATGTGTCGAGTTGCAAAAGGAGCGACGAGGCGGTACAACAAGCTCCTCGCGCGTCGACTCGCTGCCCCCCCCTCGTTCTACTCGTCGGCGCCGCTCGTCGCCGCCGCCTCCTTCTTGCGCTTCATCTCCTCCTTCTTGGCCAAGTACAGCTGCTTCTTGCTGAGCTTCTTCGGGCCCGAACCGGCGCCGCCCTCCTTGGGCGCAGCGTCGGCCTCCTTGGCGACAACGGCGGCGGCGGCGGCGGCGACTTGGGCAGCCGGCGGCGCGGGCGCACGACCGAGGACCTCGCTCTTGGCGTTGCGCGCCGCCATGGTCGCGCCCGACTTGGCCTTGCGGCCCTGCTTGCCGCCCTTCTTGAGCTGCGCCGGCGCCGACTTGGCCGACGCTGCGGCCGCCGCCGCTGCGGGTGCTGCGGGCGCCTCGCCCTCCTCGACCTCGACGGCGAGGGCGTCGACGTCGATCGCCTCGTCGTCGACTGCGGGAGCCGCCTCGTCGGCGCCGGCGGGCGCCTCGATCGGCGGCGCGTTCTCGTCCTTGACGAAGCAGGCGACAAAGAAGCCGTTGGTGCCGTCCTCGGGGAGGCAGCGCACGACCGAGTCGGCGATGGCTGCAGGCGCACGAGGTACCGAGTCAGTCACGGGTGCGTCTCGAGACGTGAGACGAGGGAGAGGGAAGGGGGAAGGGAGGAGAGGAAGAAGAGGGAGCCAGGACGCACTCTCGTCGCCGCCGCACGCCGCGACACGACCCCTCCTCTCCCACGTCGGCATGACCTCGTCCCTCGGCGCGAGCCTCCAGCCCATGTCGCGGAACTCCTTCTTGGCGAGGACCCGCATGACGACGCGCTCGTCCTCCTGCTCCCAGATGCTGCACGTCGAGTAGACGACGCGGACCGCGCCCGAGAAGCGCAGGGCGTGCGACACGATGGCCATCTGGAAGTTGGACAGGGCCTTGATGCGCGCGAGCTGCTCGGCTTCGGGCGCCGAGGGGATGAGGTGGTCGAGGCGCGAGGGAATGCCGGACCCGGCTGCGGGAGGGGCAGGCGAGAATCAGTGCCGGCTGCAGAGGCTCGAGACGAGAGCGGGCGAGACGCACAGCATGACGGGTCGACGAGGAGGTGGGTCACGTTCTTGAGCTTGGGGTCGTCCGGCTTGAGCGACAGGAAGTCGACGTTCATCGGCTGGACGTCTGCAGGCGGCGAGTGCGCGAGTCAGCGCCGTTCGCCTGTACAAACTCTTCGTGCCGCGCCGAGGAGAGACGCAGAGAGAAGTGAAAGGGCGAGCGCAGACTCACTCTTGGCGTCGGCGCGCTTGAGCATGTCCTTGAGCACCTTGAACCGGCCCTGGTCCCTCTCGCACGCCGTCACCTTGCCGTTGATCTCGTCGCCGGCGATGAGCGCCGCCGCCATGGTCGTCTTGTTGCCCGGCGCCGCCGTCGCGTCGAGGACGCGCAGGCCCTTGCCGCGCTTGGGCAGGTCCTCGTCGGGCCCGATCTCGCCCGCGGCACGTGCGGCGGCGCGGTCCTCGGCGTCGGCGAGCGCCGGCGTGAGGAGGACCCAGGCGGGCATGCACGACGCCTTGTCCTGCGCGAGGAGGCGGCCGTCCTGGTACGCCGAGATGGTCGGGAGCGAGACGGCCGCGGGGAGGGCGAGCAGCGGCTCGATGTGGGCGTCGAGGGCGAACACCTTGGGCTTGCTCTGGCTGCGCACGAGGGTATCTAGGATCGAGTCAGTGTCCTGTACCAGAAGCGCGTTGCAGAGAGAGAGACAGAGAGAGAAGGGAGAGGGACGCACGCAGCGGCGAGCATCTCCTCGACCTCCTCGAACATCTCCCACCCGCCCTTCTCGAACCACTCGACGGCCGCCTCGACGCTCCACCGCAGCGTGTTGACGCGCATCCAGCGGATCTCGCCAATGATGCCCTCGCTGCCGCCCTCCTCGGCGAACCGGTCGACGTCGTGCGCGCGCTTCTTGCCCTTGCCGATGCCCTCGAGCGACGACGCGACCTTGTCCGGGAGCGGGATCTGGAGGCCCTCGTTCGTGCCCACCTTGCGGCGACGCTTCTCGCGCTCGTTCTCCTTCTCGAGTCTGTGCGCAGAGGGGAAACGGTGAGCACTTCACCAACTGCAAGAACGCACCCGACGCGCTCGAACGCGTCGAGCACGAGACGAGGGGACACGGGACTCACGCAGACTTGTACTTTTCGAGCTTCTTGCGGACTTTGTGCTCCTTGGGGAGCGTCAAGCCGCGCTTGGCGAACAGGAGGTCGTGGAGCATGACGGTCGCGAGGCTGTCCGGGGTCGGGGCCGCCTTGACGTGCTTCTTGGGCGTCTTGAGCGCCTTATTGGCCGACGCGGCCGAGCCCGACTTGAGCGCGTTGGTGACGGACGCGGTCGACGACGGCGGGACGAACAGGGTCGGCTCTTGCGCGAGGAGCTTGGTCGCGGCGAGGAGGTGCTGGATGTGCGGGCGGTCTGTGGAGTGGGCGTGAGTCAGTCGTCGCGTCCTACAAGAACAAGCTCAGATGTCGTGAAGGACAGCTGAGCGACAGGAGGGCGGCGAGAGCTCACACTTGAGGCACTCGATCACGACCTTGAGGAAGCGAGCTCCCTCGCCGACCTTGCGGCCCTTGTTGGCCTCGGCCATGCACAGGCCCTTGACCGAGCCCTTCTTGTTGTCGAGCGCATCGAGGATCAGGCCGGCGCTGCGGTCGAGGACGAGCGGCGCGGCGGAGGTTGAGGGAGGGGGGAGAGGGAGAGGAGGGGTCAGTGAGGCGGGCGTGGAGGAGGGTGGGACGGGGCGACGCACCGGTGGTAGAAGTCCATGACGGTAAGCTGTCTGGTCCTGCCTGGCGGGAGAACGAGGAGCAGCTGGTGCGGGTCGGAGCCAACCCCCCAGCCAAGCTCAGGTCCGGCTCTCTCTCCAGCATGCACCGCCGCTCTCGACTAGCGGTCCCTTGGACTGCTCCACCCGGTCGAGCTACCTCGCGAGCTCTGGTCGCCGCCCCTACCTCGGCCTCGCAACGACGCTGGCTCGAGCTGTCGCCGACTCTCCTCCCCGCTGTTGATGAGCCTCTGGCGCCACCACATCACGCTCTGTGCCCAGTTCGACTCACGCAGTCGGATCCACATGGTATCAGCTACGCCGCTCTGTCACGCGTCGGGCGGCCGAGGAGGTGCCGGTCACGCGCGGTGCCGCTCTGCTCGTCGACCCGGGCGCGGCAGCCGATCCAGGCGCAGCGCGGCCATCAAGAGCGCACGCCTCGCCACAGGACGACAAGCAAGCTCTCGTATCTGCCCCCACAGCTGCTTCAGCGAGCGCACGCTCGCCCGGCTCTCACTCGGCGCGCTTCTTGCGCCTGCTGGCCCTCGACTCTCGCTCTCTGCGGCCCGGCGCACGCTCAGCGCTTTTGCCGCCCATCTCTCCGTTTTGCTGAAGCTCGAGCAGCGGTGCTCCGCGCAGGCGTCACCGCTCGTGCTCGCGGGCGACGCTGTCGGCGCACGAGCGGTCAAGCCGCGGTTGCGACCCGCGCGCGCGCCTGGGCCGGTCTCTCGCGCTCGCCTCGCACCGCTTGGCTCGTCGCGAGTTCTCTCGACTGAGGACGACGGCAGCATGCAAGCGAGAGAGGGCATGCACAGCTCTCGGGGCGGGAAGGCGGTCGGCTCGTGCGCGTGGACGTGAGCGGCGCGGCGCCGAGCTCTGGCTGACTGCGAGATGGCGGGGCGTTTGGCGAGAGACGAAGCAGAAGAAGCGAGAGCGAGTGAGATAAGGGAGCGAGAGAGGGTGCAAGCCCGGCCGGTCCGCGAGCGTCCTGCGGGACTTGGCCGCGGCGGAGCAGAGAGAGAGCTCGGCGCACCCTCTCGCCCGGTCCAGCCGCCCTGCTTGCGCGCCTGCCTCGTCCCTGCCAGCCATGCCGACCAACGACACCATCAAGATCTTCAGCGGTGCGCCCCCTCTTTTGCCCTGGCGCGCGACGTAGCCCTCGACCGACGAGAGCTCATCGCTCGTGGTTGCTTGCTCGCAGGCACCTCGCACCCGCAACTGGCGCAGCTCATCGCCAGGCGCCTCGGATCTACCCTCGGCAGCTCGAGCATCGTCACCCTCCCCTCTGGCGAGCTCTCGTGAGTCCCCTCTCGTCCGACTCGCCCTCGGTCCCTCCCCGTCCTTCCGTTCGCCCGCTCTTCCCCGCGCATCCGACCCTCCCTCGCCTCGTCGGCTCGCCAGGAGAGTGCAGCTGCACGTACGAGTGAGCTGACGACACCTGCACCCCCCTGCGCAGCGTCACCTTCCACGAGTCGGTCCGCGAGGCCGATGTCTACATTGTCGCGACCGCGAGTGGTGACGAGACGAGCACCAACGGCGCATTGATGGAGTGCGTCCCTACTCCCTCGACCGACCTGTCCACCTCGTCGAGCCGTAGACTTAATCCTCGTGCTCTCCCGCAGGCTCTGCATCATGGCGCACACGCTCCGGATAGCCTCGGCTCGCCGCATCACCGCCGTCGTGTGCGTCCTCGCTCTCGCATCTCGATACCCGGGCCCAGAAGGAAGTGCGAGCTGACGGCGCAAGCACCCCGTCGCAGGCCGCACTTCCCCTACGCGCGGCAAGACAAGAAGGACAAGTCGCGCGCGCCGATTACGGCAAAGCTCATCGCCAACATGCTCGTGCGCGGTGCCGGCATCGACCACGTCATTGTGCGTCTCCCCCCCTGCTCTTGTCCTCGCAGTCCGACCGAGCGAGAGGCGCCGGACTGACGAGCCGTCTTCCGCCGTCCCGCCCGGCTGCAGACCATGGACCTGCACGCGAGCCAGATCCAGGGCTTCTTCGACATCCCGGTCGACAAGTGCGCCCCCTCCTTTCCCTCTCTCTCGCGCGCACTCTCGAGCAGAGCTGACCCTCACCTCCCCGCAGCGTGCGTCGCCGAGTCCCCCTTTCCCCTCCCCCCCCCCCCCCTTTTCCCGACTGACCTCCTCGCCCGTTTCGTGCCCTCGCAGCTGTACGCCGAGCCGACCATGCTGCAGTACCTGCGCGACACGATGGGCAAGGAGATCAAGAACGCCGTCATCGTCTCGCCTGATGCGGGAGGAGCCAAGCGGTGAGTCGACCGTCCTCTTGCCTCGGTGTCGCTCGGCGGTCATGCCGGTGTGCGACGCGGTAGTCGGCCACGTCGTGACTCACGACGAACCCGTCGCCCGCAGCGCGTCGTCGATGGCGGCCTCGCTCGACCTCGATTTCGCCCTGTTCCACAAGGAGCGCAAAAAGGCCAACGAGATTGCGCGCATGGTGCTCGTCGGCAACGTCGAGGGCAAGACGGCGATCCTGATCGACGACATGGCCGACACGTGCGGCACGCTCGTCATGGCGGCCAAGCACCTGCTCGCCGGCGGCGCAAAGCAGGTCTACGCCCTCGTCACGCACGGCATCCTCAGCGGCAAGGCCCTCGACAACCTCGCCGGGTCCGTCATCACCAAGCTGTTTGTCACCAACTCGATCCCGCAGGACCGCCACAAGGCCCAGTGCAAGATCCTGCGCGTGCTCGACGTGTCGCACGTCCTCGCCGAGGCTGTGTGCGTCCGGGTCGCTCTCTCTCTACGTCACGCGCGCACGAGGGCCAGCTGTGCTGCGCTCGTGGTTGCTCGTACCGCCTGGACCGTGCACCTGACCGACCTGTCTTTGCCTCGCACAGCCGTCGCAGCCACTACGGCGAGTCCGTCTCGGCCCTCTTTACCTCGGTCCCGTACGAGGTGCGTCCCTCTCCCTCCCTTCTCTCCCTCTCTCGCCCTCCTACTCGCAGCCTCACTGACACCTCTCGCCGACCCCGTGCCCCGCCCCGCAGGCCATCCAGGACCTCGAGTACCCAGTGTCGCCCGTCCCGCGAGCGGCCATCCCGTCGCACATCCTCGGCCAGCTCGAGCCGCAGACGCCGATCAAGGGGCAGCACTGAGCGGGACGGACGGGGTGCGGCGGCTCGTCGCATGCGAGGGCGAGCGACGGCGGACGGCGGCGAGCGGTCGGCGGCGAGTGGCGGCGAGCGCAGGTCGAGGTTCGTGCGCGCGAGGGCGGTCCATGTGTTTCTTTCTTCTCTCTCTCTCGTAGTGCCCAAGGCTCAAAACATGCCATGTAGACTCTTTCATCGACGCACTCTCTCTTCCTGTGGCGCGCTCGAGAGAGGAGAGGCGACAGCAGCTCTCTCGACCCGGGCGCGATCTCGCGCCGCCGCTCTCCCGCTCGCGGTCGCTCGGCCGCCTCCTGCTCGATCGACAGTCGTCGGTAGCACGATAGATTACCGCTCTGGACGTCGTCCTGCGTCGCCGCTCCGTCACCGATGATGCGCCGACGAGTTCCCGTACCGCTTGCGCAGCCCGACATAGACCCTCGCCGCGCACGTCTCGTCGCCCATCGTCATCTTGACCGTGTAGTCGCACAGCGACCTCAGGAGCAGGTATGCCCTCTGGTTCTCCTCGTCCCACCTCGCCTGCTCCTCGACGAGGGTCGCGCTCGGCGAGGTCCACGGCGTCGCCTCGGGCCGCGGTCGCCGGCCGTACAGGACGTCGGCCCACCCGCCGAGCGTCGCTGCCTCCTCGACGGCGAGGACCCACTCGTGCCAGTCGGCGTGGGCCGTCAGGCGAGGGACGCGCACCGTCTGGACGGATTGAAGCGCGAGGGCGGCTCGTGCTGGGTCGACAAACATCGGCGGCTGCTTGGCGAGACTGTGAGAGGCGGGCAGAGGTCAGTCGCCGGCGTGCGCAGGCTTGGGGAGAGGACAGGGAGGTGCTCACGGCGGCGGCGAGGGAGACGAGGCGACGAGCGGGGGTGCGGCTGCGGGACGAGGCGGCGGTCAGCTCGAGTCGGTCCTTGCACCCTCTGAGAAAGGAACGGGGTGCTCACTGCGCAGACTCGAGGCAGGAGAGCTGGAGAGGAGCAAGAGCGATGAGGTCGAACGAGCACAATGGCGTCGCGGTCCGCCCACCGAGAGGAGGCGTGTGCGCCGGGGGCTGAAGCACGCCGAGGGCCGAGGTCGATCGCGCCCCCTGTCCGCCGTGCCACGCGGGAGCGAGCACACACGCGCGCGTGGCTGCGACGAGCAGAGGCAGCAGTCGACGAGTCGCTCGAGGCCGAGGCAGCGTTGCGCTCGAGCGGTGCAAGGCGAGGCGGGAGCACGTGAGCAGCAGAGAGCACTGAAGTGGAGCGACTGCGCTTCGCGCCGAGAGCGAGTGAGCGGTCGCACGTCGAGAGCGAGGTCGAGAGGAGGAAGGGGAGGAGGGAGAGGACGGCTCTCGCCCACCACCGCTCGTGCTCCAGCTGAGCACCGCCAGACCACCTTGAGCACCCACTCGACCACCTCGAGCCATGCGCCGCGGCCAACGGCACAACGCCATCACCAACTCGCCCGTCGTCCGCTCCTTCATCCGACCTGTCCTCTCCTCGGTCCCCGCCGCTACAGCCGCCGCCACGACTAGCGCAGCACGGCAAGAGACGCTCAACAAGTACCTGGGCGAGGTCGCGCAGCCGGACGAGCAGTGGCTGATCCCGACTCAGCCCTCGCTCGTCGCGGCGGCGGGAGGTGCGGTCGTCGGCGTCGAGGACGAGGGCAAGCGGCCCGAGTCGAGCGACGTCAAGGGCAAGAAGCGCGCTCGAGTCGACGAGCTCGACGGCGAGGCGCACGCGGTCGAGTACGACGCGGCGGCGGGCACTCGGTTCGGCGTCCAGGTGCGCTACTCGGAGGACAACCTGCCCCTCGAGCTCGACAAGTGTGCGTCCAGCTCTGTCTTTCCCCCTCTCGTCGACACTCCCAGTAAGGCACTGACTCGCCCGAGGCACGCCCGCAGACTGGGCGCAGCGGTACCGCCTCTTCTCGCTGTTTGACGACGGGTGCGAGATGGACCGCGAGGGGTGGTACTCGGTCACGCCCGAGAACGTGGCAGCCCAGATCGCCGAGCGCTGTGCGTCCACTCTCTCTTCTCGTGAGACGGGCGGGGAGAGGAGCGGCAACTGACTCGAGGTGGGCGTGCGCGAGAACAGGTCGAAGCGGCACCATCGTCGACGCGTTCTGCGGCGTCGGCGGCAACGCGATCCAGTTTGCCTTCACCTGCGAGCGAGGTGCGTCCACGCCCTTCTCTCCCCGACCCTCCAACCTAGCCGAGCTGACCCAAACTCGCCCTCGCAGTCATCGCTCTCGACACGTCGCCCGTCCGCCTCGCGTGCGCCGCCCACAACGCGCGCGTGTACGGCGTCGCCGACCGCATCACGTTCATCCTCGGCGACTGGGTCGCGTGGGCGCGAGCGTACGCCGAGCGACTCGAGCGCGGCGAGGTCACGAGCGACGAGGACCGCGTCGAGTGCGTCTTCTTGTCGCCGCCGTGGGGCGGGATCGACTATCAGACGACGCTGTCGACGACGGCGGGTCCGGTGCAGCCGCCGGCGAAGAAGAAGAAGCGGCGGCGGCAGTCGTCGGGCGTCGACGGCGGCGAGGACGACCCAGCGGCGCCGGCACGAGGAGGAGCTGGCGCCTACCCGCTGTCGGCGCTCGCCCCGCTCCACGGCGCCGACCTGTTCGCCCTCGCGCGCCGCATGACGCCCAATGTCGCCATGTTCCTCCCTCGCAACGTCGACCTCCTCGAGCTCGCGACGCTGCCCGGGCTCGGCGAGACGGAGAAGGTCGAGGTCGAGGAGTCGTGGATGGGGTGGAAGTGCAAGGCCGTGACAGCCTACTTCGGTGAGCTGGCGGTGGGCAATGGGTACGTCGACGGAGGGGCGGACGATCTGGACCGTTGAGCAGCGTCGCTCGGTGTGCAACTCGTCGTCCTCTCACTTTGCGAAGGTCGCGCGAGCGGGAGCACGAGACGACCTCGAGCTTGAGGCCTGAGAGCCTTACGAGAGCGACGAGCAAGTCGAGATGCTCGAACGGACCAGCGAGGGCGGGCCAGGAGGCTGTGGCTGCTTGCGAGACGAGGCAAGAAGAGCAGATCCAGCGAAAGTTGAGCGCGTTTCTCTCTCGAAGCAGCCTCGCGGTGTGCCCATTCTACGCTCGCAGACTCGCAAGAGGGTGTGAAAGGTACCGCGCTGCTGCATTGCGCAAGCCTCGACGTCTCAAGCGCTTCCTCGACCCGACTCGCCGACCGCGGACCGCCTCGACCACATCTGCCGCCGCCGCCGCCGACGCGGGGCTAGGGAAGGTCAGCTCGACGACTCAAGAGACGAGAGAGTGCACAAGAGAGTGTGCGAGAGAGAGAAAGGCGAGCGCACCTCACTCGCGCTTGACGCGCTTGACCTGCCGCTCGTCGTCGAGTGACGTGGCCGCCCTCTTCGCGGCCTGGGCGGCCTTGCGCGCCTCCTTGACGGCCTTGCGCGCCTCCTTGACGGCCTTGATCGCCGCGGCAATCTCGTCGTCGACGACAAGGTCCGGCTTGGGCTTGGGCTCGGGCTCGGACGCCGCGGAGCGGGCGGGCTCGAACAGGTTGGCGGTCGCGGCGGCTGAGGTCGAGGGTGGGTCGGCGGCGGTCGAGGCGGGCTCTGCGAGTTGAGGTGGCGCGGGCTCCGGCTTGTGCTCAGGCTCTGGCGCGGCGGAGCGGGCCGGCTCGGATGGCTCGGGGGACGCGGCGCGCGAGGGCGAGGTCGAGCTGTCGGTCGACTCGGACTCGTCGAGCGCAGGGTCGACACGGCGACGTGGGAGCCGCCCGAAGCCGATCGTCTTGACCGAGCGCATCTTGCTGCGAGCCATGCTAGCGGATGAGGTGGAGCAGGGGAAGTGAGAGGAGGGAGGAGAAGCGAGTCGCGAGTCGGGCCGGCCCCACTCGGTCGCTCGCTCGCACCTCCTCATCCGCGGGCCTCATCTCGTGCTCGCTCGCAGGATCCCTTGCGCGATGAACGACGGACAGATCGTGCAGATCGTTCGAGAGAGCGGCGAGCGAGGCCGAAGCAAAAGAGGAGGCCCGAGCCCTCTCGCGCTCTCGCAGATCCAGCGACGACGAGACGAGTCTGGGAAGCCGCACTCTCGGTACAAACCACCCCTACAAGCCCCGAGCCCGACTCCCCTCCTCGCTCGACCCGCACCGATCCACCCCTCGCACGCACAGAGACGCAGTCGGGGAGGAGAAGAACGGAAATCGACGGTTGCAGCAGCGACGGCAGGTGGGGAAAAAGCACAAGTTGGAGAGGGTGTGTGCTTTTTACGCCGAGCGGGCAGCGGCCTTCTTGGCCTTGACGGCGCTGGCGACCTGCTTGCGCTCGGCGAGGCGCTTGGCGACCACGACCTCGTACTCGGCCTTCTGCGCCTTCTGCGACTCGGTCTTGCGGCGCTTGAGCGAGCGCAGGTGGCGGCGGCGCTGCAGGCGCTCCGGCGTGACGAGGCGCTGGATCTTTTTGCGTAGAAGGGAACGGGGAGAGAAAGAGTGTCAGTGGGGCTGTCGCTGAATGCTTCGAGGAGATGCGAGAGACGAGGGAGGGAGCGTGAGGTGACCGGCGGCGCGCCGGCTCGACAGGCTGGGCCGAGGGCGCCACAGCGAGGACGTTGTAGACAAGAAGAGATCGAAAGAGGTACAGGACGAGGAGAGGGGACGAGGGTCGCCGTCGCTGGATCTGAGAGAGAGAGAGTCCGGGACGCACCTTGGGCGCCTTGGTGTAGGGCTTGGCGCCCTCCTTCTTCGGGACGACCTCGCGGCGGATGACAAACTTGCGCACGTCGTCCGACTTGTCGAGGTTGAAGAAGCGGCGGATCTTGGTCGCGCGCTTGGGGCCGAGGCGCTTGGGCAGGACCGTGTCGGTCAGGCCCGGGATGTCCGACTCGCCTTGCTTGACGACGACGAGGTGGAGCGCGCGGACGTCCGGGCCGACAATGCAGCCGCGGACCGACTTGCGCTTGCGCTCGCCGTCGCGGCGGGGGCGGTAGCACGAGTGGCCCTTGGCGAGGAGGAGCTTGACACGGTGCGGGACAAGGACACCCTGCTTAAGCGGGAATCCCTGCTTCTGCACTCGGTGAATGCCCCGCAGCACGTGGTGGTCGAGTGGTCGAGGTAGTGATCGAGCGAGGGTCGTGGTCGAGCGTCGAGAGTGGTAGGGAGGGGGAGCGCAACAGCGGCGCAAGCGTGCGGGTACGGTGTCGGCGGAGCGAGAGGTGTCGAGAGGGGGTGGAAGGAGGTGGGCAAGACGCGGTGAGCAGGCGGACCCGAGGAGAGCGAGGCGAGAGAGAGCGAGAGTAGACGAACGTCGTTGCCGCCGGTGATCCTCACGACGTAGCCCTTGAACTCGTCGCCGAGGGCGTCAGCCGGGACCTCCTGGGCCATGCGCTTCTCGTAGAAGATGCGACTGTGCGGTGGGACGAGGTGTGGGGAGGTCGAGAGGGTCAGTTCGAGCTCGACGACGGCGACGCCCGAGAGGAGGGGAACGAGGGAGAGGTGGGACGCACGTCTTGCGCTCGTCATCGATCTCGATGGTCTTCTGCTGCCCGGTGGCAGGGTTGGCAAAGCACAACTTCATGCTGTTGCGAGGGGGACGAGGTGGGTCAGCGCGCCCGAGTCGAGACGAAGGGTGCGGGTGGTGCTGCTGCTGCCGCCCTCGCCGCCCGCCCTGCGCCCGCCGTTCATGCCCTGCTGCCTCGGGACCAGTCCATCGTCGCGCTTCGACCGGCGGTAGCGCTCGCAGGAGCAGCCGTTGGGGCGTGGTCGGGCGAGTCCTCCATTTTTGCCCCGGCGCAGGTGGGCTCGAGCCAGGTCGTCGACGAGGTGGGCGGGGCGGTTGGCGCGGGTGGGTCGACGGGTGGCGGAAGCTCGAGTGCACCTGAGCAATGGGGCAGAGCTTACGTGACCGAGGAGACGAGGGAGAGAGGGGAGGCCGGTGGGCGAGCGACTTGGGCGAGCGGCGAGTCGGCGCGGCGGTCCAGGCGCGGCGGCCGCAAACCTCTCTGCGCCGCCTCCTCTCGCCCTCCCTTCTCTTCCTTTGGACCCTTTCGTTGAAGCTTCCCCGACTTGTGAGTCGCCACCAGCACTCCTCCGTGTGGGCTCGCCTCACTGACCTCGCTTCTACTCCCGCCCCCTCCTCCTCGCTCCCCTCTCCTCTCCTCCGACTCTCGACCTCGTCCTCGACCTCGACCTCGACCCTCCCCAGTTCCGCCGTCGCCACCCCGTAAGCCCCATGACCCTCTCTCTCTGCAGCATGCGATAAGCACTCGCGCCGTGCCCCCCTTCGACGAGGGCCGACTCGCAGTCTCGGCCTCTCTTCCCGCCAGAGAGCGAGCTCGGGTCGCGCAGGGGACAGGAGAGCTGGACCCGGTTCCCTCTCGAATGAGGTGCTGACAGCTGCTCTTGCGGTTGGTCCCCTTCATCGAAACAGAACGTGCGTCGCCCGTTTCCCTCGTCTCGTTCTCGTCCTCGACGAACCGTGCTGACCTTCTCTCCTCCCCCTTCTCTCGCCTCCCTCGCCCTCCCGTCGACTCGCCCGACCGTGTACAGCCCCCGACAACTTAGCCAGAATGGGTCGCATGCACAACCCCCACAAGGGTATCGTGAGTCTCGCCGTGCCCCGCTCCCCTCTCGCCCGGAACGCGTCGCTCACCTCGCCCCTCCCTCTCTTCCACAGGCGGGCTCTGCCCTCCCGTACAAGCGCTCGGCGCCGCGCTGGCTCAAGACCTCGCCCGACGAGATCAAGGAGCAGATCTTCAAGCTCGCGCGCAAGGGCCTCACGCCGTCGCAGATCGGCGTCATCCTCCGCGACTCGCACGGCGTCGCCCAGGTCAAGTCGGTCACCGGTAACAAGATCCTCCGCATCCTCAAGACGGCCGGCCTCGCGCCCCAGATCCCCGAGGACCTGTACCACCTCATCAAGAAGGCCGTCCAGGTTCGCAAGCACCTCGAGCGCAACCGCCACGACAAGGGTGCGTCCCGCCGTTTCGCTCGCTCGTCTTGGCGTCTCTCGTGCATCCGCTCCGGGTGCTCGGCGGCTCCATGTCCGTTGAGCGTCGTCTGACTCTCGCCTCGCGCCCCCTCGCAGACTCCAAGTTCCGCCTGATTCTCATCGAGTCGCGTATCCACCGCCTCGCGCGCTACTACCGCACCAAGTCGCAGCTCCCGCCCACGTTCAAGTACGAGGCCGCGACCGCGTCGACCCTCATTGCCTAAACCTGCGTCGCTCGCGACCGGGATCGGGTGGTACCTTGGGAAGGGGTTTTTGGGGGCGCGAGGGCTGCCAATACAGTCGTTGGGCTGCTTCCTCCTCGAGTGTGCTGCGCGGTGCGAGAGGTGCGAGAGAAGAGTCGCCGAGAGACGGCGAGAAGCGATTCCGCCTCGACTTGGCTCGAATGCGCCTTTCGCCCCTCGCTCTCCCATTTCTGCTGTTCCCTCGTCTCTGTGCGTCGCCGACGAGCCTTTGCTGCTGTCCCTGAACGCGTCGAGCGTCGGCGCGTTGAGAGGATGAGCGGTTCGACGAGCGCGGCGAGGAGCCCGCTTGGACCGCGCAACTCTCCGTCTCTTCCGCTGGCAGCACAGCCTCGCTCTCGGCGCGACGCACGCCCGCTCGGCTCTCGCGGACAGAGCGCGGACTTGCCGGCGTCGCTCGCGCTGTGCAGACCGTGGGCCGGGACGAGCGACGGCTCGAATCGAGAGCGCATCCAGTCGCGACCGTTCGGCTCTTCTCTCTCCCTTCGCCTCACCCTCTCGCTCGTCGCCATGACTCGCACGAAGCAGAGCGCGCGCAAGGGCACCGGCGGCAAACCTCCCCGCAAGCAGCTCGCCGCCAAAGCCGCGAGGAAGCAGAGCGCCGCCGCCGCCTCGTCCACCGCGCCGTCCACTTCGACCGGCGACACGCCCAAGCAGACGGTCGACACGAGCGCGGCCGAGGCGGCCAAGAAGAAGCAGGACCGCGAGGCGCGCAAGGCGGCTGCTGCCGAGGCCAAGTCGCGCATTGGTGCCGCGTCGTCCAACTCGGAGCCAGTCGAGCCGGTCGAGGGCGAGTGAGGTGCGCCCCTTCTCTCTCGTTCGCTCTCACAGCACAAGTGGAAGCTGACATGCCTACCTCTCTCGGCCAGCAGGAGCGTCGGGCGAGTGTGCGGCCGTGCGAGGCAGCGCGGGCGAGGTGGAGCGGCTTCTCTGGGTCGAGGCGAGACGGCGGCGGCGAGGTCCAGCTGCGTGCAATGTGTATCAGTCTCTCTCCTTCATCTCGCACATTGGTGAGCGAGCCCCTGCTGCGGCTCGAGGCCTTACGAGAGAGCGAGGACGCCGCACGGACTCGTCGCGCGAGATCCGTTCTTTCGCCTCGCCTCAGGAGCAGCTGCAGGCTCTCGCTTCTTATCTCGCTGCTGCATTCGAGCTGATTGACTTGCCCGTCACTCATAAGGCTCAGAGACCTCAAGCTCAAGGCCGTCTCGTGCTCTCGCTCGCTCGACCTTCGCAAAGTGGGAGGACGACGAGTTGCACTCGCAGCGACGCTACTCAACGCTCCTGCTCGTCCTCGTTCCCGCCGACGTACCCGTTGCCGACCGCCAGCTCGCCAAAGTAGGCCGTCACGGCCTTGCACTTCCACCCCATCCACGCCTCCTCGACCTCGACCTTCTCCGTCTCGCCGAGCCCGGGCAGCGTCGCGAGCTCGAGGAGGTCGACGTTGCGAGGGAGGAACATGGCGACGTTGGGCGTCATGCGCCGCGCGAGGGCGAACAGGTCGGCGCCGTGGAGCGGGGCGAGCGCCGAGAGCGGGTAGGCGCCACCTCCTTGAGTCGGCGGCGCCGGGTCGACCTCGCCGCCGTCGACGCCCGACGACTGCCGCCGCCGCTTCTTCTTCTTTGCCGGCGGCTGCACCGGACCCGCCGTCGTCGACAGCGTCGTCTGATAGTCGATCCCGCCCCACGGCGGCGACAGGAAGACGCACTCGACGCGGTCCTCGTCGCTCACGACCTCGCCGCGCTCGAGTCGCTCGGCGTACGCTCGCGCCCACGCGACCCAGTCGCCCAGGATGAACGTGATGCGGTCGGCGACGCCGTACACGCGCGCGTTGTGGGCTGCGCACGCGAGGCGGACGGGCGACGTGTCCAGAGCAATGACTGCGAGGGCGAGTTTGGGTCAGCTCAGCTAGGTTGGAGGGTCGGGGAGAGAAGGGCGTGGACGCACCTCGCTCGCAGGTGAAGGCAAACTGGATCGCGTTGCCGCCGACGCCGCAGAACGCGTCGACGATGGTGCCGCTTCGACCTGTTCTCGCGCACGCCCACCTCGAGTCAGTTGCCGCTCCTCTCCCCGCCCGTCTCACGAGAAGAGAGAGTGGACGGACAGCGCTCGGCGATTTGGGCTGCCACGTTCTCGGGCGTGACCGAGTACCACCCCTCGCGGTCCATCTCGCACCCGTCGTCAAACAGCGAGAAGAGGCGGTACCGCTGCGCCCAGTCTGCGGGCGTGCCTCGGGCGAGTCAGTCGCTCGGTGAGAGCGTCGACGAGAGGAAAAGAAAGAGAGAGCTGGACGCACACTTGTCGAGCTCGAGAGGGAGGTTGTCCTCCGAGTAGCGCACCTGGACGCCGAACCGAGTGCCCGCCGCCTCGTCGTACTCGACCGCGTGCGCCTCGCCGTCGAGCTCGTCGACTCGAGCGCGCTTCTTGCCCTTGACGTCGCTCGAACCGGGCCGCCCGCCCTTGTCCTCGACCTCGACGACCGCACCTCCCGCCGCCGCGACCAACGAGGGCTGAGTCGGGATCAGCCACCGCTCGTCCGGCTGCACAACCTCGCCCAGGTACTTGTTGAGCGTCTCTTGCTGTGCTGCGCTGGTCGTGGCGGCGGCTGGAGCCGAGGGGACCGAGGAGAGGACAGGTCGGATGAAGGAGCGGACGACGGGCGAGTTGGTGATGGCGTTGTGCCGTTGGCCGCGGCGCATGGCTCGAGGTGGTCGAGTGGGTGCTCAAGGTGGTCTGGCGGTGCTCAGCTGGAGCAAGAGCGGTGCAGTGGACGAGGGCCGTCATCTCTCTCCTCCCCTTCCTCCTTCCTTCTCTCGACCTCGCTCTCGACGTGCGACCGCTCACTCGCTCTCGTCGTGATGCTCAGTCGCTCCTATTCAGAGCTCCCTGCTGCTTTGTGCTCCCGCTTCGCCTTGCACCGCTCGAGCGCAGCGCTGCCTCGACCTCGCGCGACTCGTCGAGCGCTGCCTCTGATGGACGCAGTCACGCGCGCCTGTAAGCTCGCTGCCGCGTGGCACGGCGGACAGGAGGCGCGATCGACCTCCGCCCTCGGCGTGCTTCAGCCCCCGGCGCACACGCCTCCTCTCGGACGGACCGCCAGCGTTTGCTCGCTCGGCGTCGCAGCTCTCGCTCTCTCTTCCCTCCTCAGCAGACTGCCAGGACCCGAGTCGGTGCGTCTCCTCCAGCCGGGAGCATTTCTCACTCGTCTCGAGCTCACTGAACTCGCGCCCGCAGGTCCACCCTCCGTCGCACCCTCTTCCACCTCCCGACCCGCCTCGCCTTCCATCACGATGGACTGGGCGACAAGGGTCAGCCTTGCGGCCCAGGTCATGACGGCGTTCAAGGTGAACAAGCTCTCCGGCAGTGCCAACTGGCGCAGCTGGGAGCTCGCCATCGACGAGGTGGCCCGCGTTTGCGGCTGGAAAGACGCGCTGGAACACGAGAACGACTGTTGGGACCCGCAGTACCCATGCGTCCCTTGCCAAGCGGTTTACCCGATGCTGCGCTCGACGTGCACGGTCGAGGTCAAGGAGCACATCGCCGGCGTCACCTGCGCCAAGAAGGCGTACGCGATCCTGCACAACACGTTCGGGCCCGCATCCGTCGAGGGCAAGCGCTACGCTCTCGAGCAGGCGCGCATCGAGGGCCTCGCGACGATCGCGCAGTGAGGCGGCGGCGCGACGGCGGTGCGCTCGAGGCCGAGGGTCCGCAGCGGCGCAGGTTCGAGCGCGAGGCGTCGTCGGCCTTCCTTTCCCTTCGAGCCAGCTCTCGTGCAACTCGCTCGTTCGCCAGCTCTTTCCTTTTCGTCGAGAGCCGTCGAGAGCTGTCGAGAGCTGCAAGCCTGTCAAAGCGAGCCGACATCGGGCAGAGCCTCTCGCGAGACGCTCTCTCTCTTTCTCTCTCCGCGGCGGCGACGTCCTCGCAAGCGGAACCCACCAACGCTTCACCCACCCGCTACTACCGTCCCTCGCCCCTCGCGCCCTTGTCGCCCTGCACCTCTTCGAGCGCGCGCTCGACCCACTCGTCGACCCGTCCGCTCGCGAGCCTTCCCTCGCCGTCAAAGAAGGCCGCGCACGGGCTCACGAGCTGGTGCGACGCGCGGTGCAGGAGCGCCTTGCCTGCGCTCGACGAGTGCGAGTACGAGAGGGTGAGGGCGTAGAGCGGGTAGGACGCGGGGGAGGGCGCCGAGGAGGGGGAGGAGGAGGTGGGCGAGGAGAGCGAGAGGGAGGGCGACGCCGCGAGGAGGGAGAGAGGGAAGGGGACCCAGGACGAGGCGGTAAAGGTGCGGGGCGAGGCGGCCGCGAGCGACGAGACGCTCAGGCGCTCGGTCGAGATCTGCGCGTGCGGGCGAGCGGGGCGTCATTATCTCGCACGTGATCTCAACATCTCTGCTGCAGGCGACTCGCACCGCGAGACGCTGACGAGCAGAGAGAGAAAAGAGCGAGAGGAAGAGCGCGACGCACGCGCGAGGCGAGGGTACGGCGCTTGCCCTCGAAGATGGTGTTCTTCTCGACGAGCGCGACGTGGAGCGCGAGCGCCGTGTTGAGGACGACGTACCTGTGCGCGCACGTTCTCTCGAGTCAGTCATGCCGCAACCAGACCGAACCACAGAGAGTGAGAGAGAGGAGAGAGGGACGCACAGGGCGACGCCGAGTGAGACCCAGAGGGTGCTGTCGTTAAACGGGGTGCGGTACCCGTAGTAGCCCGTCGCGGCGGCGACTGCGACGCTCGACCAACCAAGAGCGAGGCGCACGTCGTCGTGGCGGTACGAGCGCGTGAACGGGGGGCGCGACGTGGTGCCGGCAGCTGAGGGGCGCGAGAGGAGGTCCTTGACGTGGTCGTCGAGGGCGTTTTTGAGCTCGGTGATGTTGTGCGTGTTGACCTTTGGGGCTGGGGTGCGGTCGAGCGCGACGGGCGGAGCGTCGGTGGTTGACGCAGGAGGGAGAGCGGCTGTGGGGAGGGGAGGAGGTGGTGAGCAACGTGTGGAGAGAGCGAGGGCTGTGGGTTGGAGCGCACCGAGCTGCTCTGGAGTGAGGGCGACAGTCTGCTGGGACTCTTGAGCCTTGGCGGCGGTCTTCTTGGCCATGCTGAGGTGTGGTCGAGGGAGGGAAGGTCCGACGACGACGACGACGACGAGGAGGAGCGTCCCTCTCTCTCGCTCTCTCGCACAGAGGCAGAGGAGGCCACCTAGCGACTGCATGGCCTCCCTCGCCGACCTCGTCCCGCTCCTGCACGCTCAGCCCGACCCCTACGCCCCCCTGTTCGACGACCGCCTCCTCATCTCGCTCACCGTCGCCCTCGCATCCGACCACCCGTCCCTCGTCCTGCGCGTCGGCTCTGCCACCCCGGACGACCCGAGAGGCCGCTCGACTCGCCACGAGCTCGTCCGCAGGGTCGCAGACGAGGTCGCCTGGGTGCGTTCCCTCCCTGCTCCTGCCTCCCTTTCTCCCCCCTGCCGCCGACTCTTGCTCACCTGCACTCTCGTCCCCGACCCAGATCTGCGCCTTTGCCTTTGCCCTCTCGAGCCACCGCGTGTCGTGCTCGCCAAAGCTCTCGTCGTCCGCCTTCCTCAAGTCGCTCTTCGCCCCACCGCCACCCCCCTCGGCCTCGGCGGTCGACCCGGACGTCCTGTCGCCGTCGCCGTCGCGCAAGGACAGCTTTGCGTCGCGTGTGAGCTTTGACGGGTCCCAGCAGCGCAGGGCGCCGAGGAGGAGCCTGACGGGCCCGCTCGAGGTGTCGGTCGCGCGCGCCAATCACGACGCCGACCCGAGGAAGGCTCGCTCCCCGTCGAGGGTGCGTCGCACCGCCCTCCCCTTCCCCTCTCTCTCTCCCTCCCACGACCCACGATCACACCACTGACCCGCCACCCCCTCTCCCTCCTCCAGCTCGACTTCCTCCGCACGCCCACCTCCCCCACCCCGAACCCGACCCCCTCGAGCGCCCCACCCTCGCGCATCTCGTTCTCAGACCTCACCGGCCCCGCACCAGACGACGGCGAGTCGTCCGCCGGCGAGGACCTGTACCCGCCGTCCTGGCCGTCGCCGACCGTCGCGCGCCGCTCGGCGCGCCCGTCCGCTCCCGGCGGGTCACCGAGCCCGGATCGCCGAGTGCGCACGACGGGTGCGGGAGCGAGCCGCCACACGGTCGGCGCGAGGGACGCCGCGCGAGATGGGCTCGGCGTCGGGCTTGGGCTCGGCGGCGGCGTCGAGCACGGCGCGCCGCGCTCGTCGAGCCCGCGCCTCGCGCGCGACGGGAGCGGGTACTTTGTACCTCGCAGCGGCAGCGCCGGCGGTGGAGCGCCGGCACCTATGGTCTCCAGACGGACGCTAAAGG
>NW_017264939.1:422930-449086 GCF_001329695.1 Rhodotorula graminis WP1
GACGTGGGCCCGTGGGACGGTGCGTGGAAACGTGCCCGAGGGAATTTGTGTGCGTCGCCCATCCGTGTGGGACGAGGGCGCGGCGGGGCAGGGCGCGTGGGGAGACGTGTCGAGGCACCTGGTGCGTCGCGGCGTGCTCTCTCTTTCTCTCTCTCTCTCCCTTGCCTCTCTCTCCCTTGCCTCTCTCTCCCTTGCCTCTCGCCCACGCGGTCTGCGGACCGTCTCGCTGACTCTCGTCGTGCGCCGCAGCTCGACCGCTTCGCCCTGTCGCACACCATCCCGCCGTCGTCGCTCCTGTCCTCCACGCGCTTCTTTGCACCCGCTCCCTCGCCCTCGTCCTCGAACTCGACCTCGACCTCGCCGCCGCGGCGCGCTCTATACCTCCCCGAGCACGTCCTGCCGTCGTACGTCTCCGACTCGCTCGACACGTACACGTCCGACCTCGTCTCGGCCCTGCGGCACCACCCGCAGCTCGACGGCCGCATGCTCACCGCCCACGCCGTGCGGGACCTGCGCCGGGCGACACGCGTCTGGGCCGCGCTCACCAAGGGCGCTGTCCTGAGCCTCGGTCCGGCGCCGGCGTCAGCGTCGGCCGCCTCGGGCGACGGCGTGCCCGAGCCCGACAGCGCCACAGCCAGGCTCGCGCTCCGCGTGGTTGACGACGGCGCAGGCGCAGACGCAGACGCAGACGCAGACGCAGACGCGACGTCGTCGTCGTCGTCGGCCGTGCTCGTCCTCCCCGCCGACGTGCTCGCCGTCGTGCTGTCGGTCGTCGGGCACCGCCTCGCGCTGCGCCGCCCCGAGGACGAGAAGAGCCTGTTCTGGGGGAGCGAGGTCGGAGCGCTCAGAGGGAGGAGAGGCGGCGGCGGTGGCGAGGGCGAGGGGGGCGAGCGCGGGCTGGGGCAGGTCGTGACGGTCGAGGCCGTCGTGCGAGAGGTCGTCGCCGTCGTGTAGCACTCTCCCTTGTTGCGCCGTTTGCCTCTGTTGATTGCCACACTTGTTCGCGCTGCTGCAACCTGACTCGCGGCGAGAGGACTCGGCCGCACGAGCGACTTGGCGCGCTCACTCGCGGCTCGCGCGCGGCTCTCCGCTCGGCGGCCCTCTTGCTCCTTGCTTGCTCCCTCGCTCGCCTCGCTACGACCCGGCATGTTCGTCCTCACGCTCAGCGACATCTTTGTCGTCATCGCGGGCTTGTGCGCGGTCGGGCTGCTGCGCTGGAGGAGCTGGAAACGGGACCACCCGGATGTCATCGTCGAGCAGGTGCGTCTCCTCTTCCTCCTCCCTCTGGCCCCTGGGGGAAGCCTGACTGACTCTACCTCCCCATTCCAGCTGTTCCTGTACCCTATCAAGGGCCTGCGGCCGCTAACGGCGCAATCCCTCGAGCTCGCCGACCTCGGGTTCAAGTACGACCGGCGCCTCATCCTCGTCTCGCCCGCCGCCGATGGCTCGCACGAGTGCCACCTCGCGGCGACCTATCCCTCTGTGCGTCCCTACATCCATGAGCGCGTGAGGCGCGAGCTGATCGAAGCTTGCCTCCCTTCGTCCCTCCTCCTCCTCGACGCCGACAGCACGCCCTCCTTCGCCAGTCGATCGACTGGGCCGCCAAGACGCTCACCATCACGCCACCCTCGCCAGGCGACTCCCCGCTCACCGTTCCCCTCTCGCCCTCGACCGCCGGCCTCGCCGCCGTCAAGGTCGAGCTGCACAGCTCGCCAACGCTCGCCTACGACCTCGGCGACGACGCGGCCACGTTCTTCACGCGCCATTCAGACGGCAAGGAGACGAGACTCATGTTCCTCGAGGAGGACGCCAACGCGAACCGCAAGGTGCTCGGGTCGATCGCGCTCGGAGCGGACGAGTGCGTCCTCCCTCACCTCAGGCGCCGGGTCGACACGCACTGAGGACGGCGCACTGACTCTACTGCCCCTGCTCACAGGAACATTGCCTTCCAGGACTGGTGCGCCCGATCTCTCTCGCCTGTCTCTTCCTCCTCCTCGAACAGGAGCTCACCGCAACCCGGCTCGTCCGCGCAGCGCGTCCTACATGATCGCCTCGTCGAGCTCGCTCGCCGCCTTCTCGCACGCCCTCGGGCGCGACATGCCGATCGAGCCTCTGCGGCCCAACATCGTCGTCGGGCCGGCCAAGCCGGGCGGGCTCGCGCCGTGGGTCGAGGACTGGTGGAAGGAGCTGCGGGTCCAGGGGAAGAGTGCATCCCTCTCTCTCCCCTTTCCTCCGAGCGCAGGCGCGGGCCCTGACGTCGACGCCTCCAGCTACGTTCTGCATCACGTCCAACTGCGTGCGGTGCATCTCGCTCAACATCGACTACGACACGGGCAAGCGGCTCGAGGGAACGGGCTTGCCGCTACAGTGCGTCCACCTCTCGCGGTCCTCGTCTCGAGAACGTCTCGAGCGGGCATACTGACGTCTTGACTGTGCAGGACGCTCGCCAAGGACCGTCGGGTCGACTCGGGCTCGTACAGCCCCGTCTTTGTGCGTCCCACCTCTCTCTCTTTCTCTCCTCTCTCCCGCCTTCCCGGCCCGCATTCTAACAACTCCATTCTTACACAGGGTCGCTACGCCTTCTCGGCCGACGTCGGTGCGTCGCCTCATCCTCTCCCGCGTCCACCTGCGCCATCCTCGGCTGACCGACTTGCGCCTCGCAGGCCACGTCGTCTCGGTCGGCGACAAAGCGGCAGTGACGGCGCTGTACAAGCAGAGGACGACGTTCAGCTGGCCTGGCATGTAATGCGACTGCTCTTCTTTGCAGTGCACGAGCCGTGAGAGGTGGGCAGAGCTCGACGTCAGCGACGGGCCGAAAAAGCGCGAGCCTCTCGAGCGTTTCCCGAACGGCCTCGCTGTCCCTGGTAGACTGTGAGGCGGCCAGAGAGATGCTGCAGAATACCTGCAAGCCGCCGAGAGAGCGCAGCACAAATGGCGCACCCGGTTTGGCCGCGCTGGCCCCGCCCGGTTCAAAATCGCGCGGCGTCGCGCTGGCGGCCAAGTTCCCGCTCGACCTCATCTACCTCGCTCGCTCTCTCCCCGACAACAGCACGCAGGGCTACCGAGCAGCCCTAGACCACTTCTGGGTGCTGCTCGCTCCCACTCGGGCTAGTCCGACTCCTCCACGACGTCCTGCTTCACTCGTTGCTTCCGCCTCGCAAGGAGCCGCCCTCGCCGCTCCTCGCGACACCGCAGCCCACCCCCCTTGCGACGTACGCCCCCTCCTGGGCCAACGCTGGCTCCTCCTGCTGCCGCCCGGACGCGCCCGAGCCAAGCAAGACGCCGAGCCGAGGCCGTTTGCCTCTCTTCCTCCTTCTCCTACCTCCCTCCCTCACTCGACCTCCTCGCTTCCACCAACTTTCGCCATCCTCGAGCTCGGCTCAGCACCAGGATTGCGACCGTCATGTCGACCCTCAACGACGGCGCGGCGTCGCTCGCCCACGAGCTCGCAAAAGCTTTTCTCGCGCGCCGCGGCCACAGCCATGCCAGCATGACGCCGAGCGAGATCGCCGAGACCAAGGTCGATCCGTACGAGGACACGCCCAAGTGTGCGTCCCTCGCTCTCTCGACTCGAATCGCGCAGAACTGACGGGTCGAGGACCTCCCCCTTTCTGCCCGCGCAGACGCCAAGGCGGCGGTCATCGCCATCTGCGGCGCCATCGCGCTCCTCGGGCTCGCCAACCTCTTCACCATCTTCATGCGCACCAAGTGAGTCGGCAGCGAGTCCTCGTCGTCGTCGCTCGCCCAGCCTTTGCGACGTCGCCTCGGTTCCGTCACTGACTGACACGAATTCTCCTCTTTCACAGGCTCGGCTCTCGCCTCGCCCGCACCAGGGCGTACCGCAGGAAAGTCGCCTTTTACCGCTGGATCGAGACGAGCCAGCCCAAGGCCGCCGGCTGGATCCGCTTCCCGACAGCGGGCGTCATCGGCATCATCGTCCTCTTCTGGCTCTTCATCGGCAGTGCGTCCCCTCTCTGTCTCTCGTGCGCGCTCGACACACAATACCTGACTCTACCATCCAGTCTGGACGTTCGCGCAGCAGCCCTACTACCGGTCCGTCGAGATCCTCCCTCTTCCTCTCCTCCCCTGGCTCGAGCCCTCCCGACAACGCGACCTGACCCGCCTCGCCTCGCCCGGCCCGCAGCTCGAGGTGGAACGTCGGGTCACCGCCTCTCGCCATGCGCACCGGCATGTTCGCCCTCGGGTGCTTCCCGTTCATCCTCGCGTTCGGCGCCAAGTGGAACCTCGTCGGCTTCGTCGTCGGCTGCTCGCACGAGAAGCTTCAGGTCTTTCACCAGTGGCTGTCGCACCTCTTCCGTGAGTCGCACACGTGCCTCCTCTCTCCTCCTCGTACCCTTCGACAGGGCGCGCTGGTCGCGCTCGCCGTCCTCGCGCCCTCTCCCCCTCGCCCGCCGGTCCTCAACTCGCCTGCGGCCTCTCGCCGAGCACTCTCCCAAATATCCTGACTGACTCGTCGACCCTACAGTCATCCTGTCGCTCCTCCACACCTTCCCGTTCGTCGTCCAGGGCACGCACGAGATCCGCCCAAACACGGACGGCTTGAACCCGCACGGGTACTCGCAGCTGTACTACTCGTGGTTCGTGTCGCACAAGGTCTACTACTGGTCCGGCATCGCCGCCTTGGTCCCTCTCGTCGTCCTGTGCTGGGGCTCGTTGGCGCCTCTCCGCAACCGGTCGTACGAGATCTTCAAGCTCCTGCACATCGTCTCGGCCATTCTCTTCTCGGGCTTCTTTTACGTACACTGCAATGCCCTCCTCACGTCTTGGTAAGCGCCGACCTGTTCGCCCTCTCGGACCCTGCCGCCTCGACCGCCTCGTCGGGACCGCCTCCTCGACCGCCTCGTCGGGACCGCCTCCTCGGCCCGGCCTTCCCCTTCGGCCCTTCTCCCGCCTCGCACTCTCACTGACCCTCTGCCACTCCCCGCAACAGGCGCTACATCTGGGCGACGGCCGCCATCTACTTTACGTCGGTCCTCGTGCGCTTCGGCCTCATCCTCGTCCGCAACGGTCGCCACGTCGCTCGCGGCCGCGTCGAGGCGCTCGCCGACAACGCCGTGCGCATCACGGTCCGCCTGCCGTACAACTCGGGCCACCGGTGGACGGCAGGGCAGCACTACTTTGTCAACTTCTTCAAGGTCCGCCCGCTCGAGAGCCACCCGTACACGGTCGCCAACGCGCCTCGCAACGATCCGAGCAGCGTCGTGCGTTCCCTCTCGCTCGGCGTACTTCCTTCTGTACAACCTTCTGACGGCTTCTGCCCGTCGCACAGGCCTCGCCGGACCGCCTCGTCCTCGTCTTCCGCATCAACCCGCTCTCGGGCCTCGGCCCGCGCCTCCTCTCGCTCGCCTCGTCCTCGTCGCCGACCACGCCGGTACTTCTTGACGGACCGTACGGCGGTCTCGCCGCCGCGAACCGCGACTTTGGCCGTCACGACGCGCTCGTCCTCGTCGGCGGCGGTGCGGGCATGTCGTTCTGCACGGCGGTCCTCGAGGAGGTGTGCGGCCGGGTCTTGCGCGAGGAAGAGGGCGTCCGGGTCAAGAAGATCGACGTGTGGTGGGCTGTGAGGGACGAAGGTGCGCTCTCGCTTCTCTCGCCGTCCCCTTTCCCTCGTCGCGCCTGAACTGACTCGGCCTTCTTGCACGCAGAGGCCAAGACGTGGTTCGACAACCAGATCCACCGCGCGACCGAGTACCTGCCCAAGGGCTTCGTCACCTTCCACCTGTTCGTCACGGGCGCGCAGCCGTCGGACGAGTCGAAGGAGAAGCTCGACCAGGAGGACGAGCCGACGCCGCCCTGCAGCGCCGCCGCCAGGTGCGCCTGCCTCTCTCTCCCCCCTCCTCTCCTCGCCTCTCTCCGAGCCCGCATCCCTGACACTCTCGACGCCACTGCAGCTGCGCCACCTCGCACGTCCCCTGGCGCAAGACCTACGTCCGCCCGTCCTTGCCCGACCTCCTCACGGCGCGCTTCTGCGCCGCGCCCGACGGCTCGACGCTCGGCATCGCGTCGTGCGGCCCGGCGTCGCTCACGACCGACGTCCGCCGCGCCGTCGCCGCCAGGCAGAAGGTGATCGCGTTTGCTCGCGCGGGCGCCGAGCGCGGCGTGGCCGAGGTCGAGCTGCACACGGAGGAGTTCGAGTGGTGAGCGGGGGCCACTCTTGTTCTGTAGATTCGTCGCTTTAGTCTGTACTGCAGTCGTTCGCCCGTCTCGAGGTGTGCACGAGCAGAGAGCGAGAGCGTGTTGTCGAGGCCGCGAGGTCGGCTCGCCGCGCGACCTTCTCAAATCCGGCCGCGACTGTCGGGCTCTGAGTTCGCCGCTGTGGCTCTCTCGAGGCTCGAGCGAGCGTGTCTTGAGAACTGTGCGACTCTAAGCGACCTCGAGCTCGGCGGACGCAGTCGGAGACCGCGGAGCTGACTAAACCGCTCTCTCGCTTGCGGCCGTCGCCGTCGACTCGGGGCGCACTCTGTTTCTCGATGCTCGGCGGCAAGGCCTCGAGCTGTCGACGATCTGCGGCGCTCGGTAGCTTAGGAAGAGAGAGCTTTTCGCGAGTAAGGAGACGCTCTCGGCCATTCGCAGAGAGGCTCGAGCGCTCGAACAGTCGAGAGACGGTGAACGACAAAAACGGTGGTTGCAGCGGGACGTCTATGCACAAGCCCTCGCGTCAGAGTTCTACTCCTGCGCCTCGCCGCTCGACGGCGTGTCCCGCTCGTGGAGAACCAGCTCCCGGAGCCACCACTCGTGGACCCTCGCGTCGCCCTTGTTGAGCTCCGGGTGCCAGCTGCACGCGAGCAGGTCGCCCTGGCGGTACATGACGGCCGCGGCCTCGGGTCCGAGCTCGGCCTGCAAGCCCGTCGCGGCGAGGGCGCGCTTGGGCGCCGGGACGAGCTCGCGCGGGATGCGGGCGAGGACCTCGACCGGCGGGGAGGGCGGCGCCGCCGAGTCGGTGGATGGGGATGGGGGGAGGAGCGAGTGCAGGATCGGGGCGCGGATGAAGGTGGCGAGGAGGGGTTCGGGCGTCGAGAGAAAGGGGAGCGAGACGCCGTGTGAGAAGGACTGGAGCTGTTGGCGCGTGAGGAAGAAGAAGGTCAGGCGGCGCTCGTGCGCAGGGAGGAGTTTGTCGTCGGGCGAGTGGGGGCGCACCTGACGACCGTACTGGTTGCGCACGACGCGCACGTCCATGCCGTCGAGCCCCTCCCAGCCCTCGCTCGTCGGGCCCTCGATCTCGCGCGCGAGGAGGATCATGCCGGCGCACGTCCCCCACAGGCTGCGCTCGCCCTGGCCCGACTTGGCGCGCCGGACAAAGTCCTTCAAGGGCTCGTACAGGCCCGACTTGCGGATCAGGAGCGAGATGGTGGTCGACTCGCCGCCGGGAACGACGAGCGCTCGGCAGCGCGCGAGGTCTTGCGGGGTGCGGACGGCGACGACGGGGACGCGCTCGCCGGTCGAGGTGGTGCACGACTCGAGGGCGGCGATGTGCTCTGCGAACGAGCCCTGGAGGGCGCTGTGGTGCGGTGGACACAAGGTGAGCTCGAGGTGCCGGAAGGGGGGTGGGGGCGAGAGAGAGAGAGCGGGGCGCACAGGACGCCAACGGCTGCGGGGGAACGTGCGCTGGCCATGCTCGGCGAGTACAGCTCGTGGAGAGGTGCCGACGAGGGTGTATGGCGATGGCTGAGGGGCGTGGCACCCAGCACCAGTCAAGGCGGTGTTTGAACCCGAGAGAGCGAAGCGATGTCGGACTTGTCCGAGATCTCGACGTTCCCGACTTCGACCCGACCTGCGCTCCTCCTCTTCACTCCCCACCCTTCACTCGACTCACACTGCCATGTCCCCCTCTGCTACCAACGGCAACTCGGCCCCCTCGACCAACGGCAACGGCACCGCCTCGTCGTCCCGCCCGACTTTCGCTGTCAAGGTGCGCCCATCGTCTCGCTCCGCCACCTTGCCGCATGACCGCAAGCTGACCATCGCCTCCTACAGGCGGGACTCGCCCAGATGCTCAAGGGCGGCGTCATCAGTGCGTCCTCCTCTCGCTCTTCGACCGCCGCGTCCGGCGTGCCGTCTTCCCCCACGACGCCACGTGAAAGCTCACTCTGTCCCTCGCGCTCGCAGTGGACGTCGTCAACGCTGAGCAGGCTCGCATCGCCGAGGCTGCCGGTGCCTGCGCCGTCATGGTCCGTCCCGCTCGACCTCGTCCTCGTTTCGCTCGACGTGCGGCTCACCTTCTCTTCCGTTCCCTTCGCAGGCCCTCCAGCGCATCCCGTCCGACATTCGCCGCGACGGCGGCGTTGCGCGCATGAGCGACCCCAAGATGATCAAGGAGATCATGGCGGCCGTCTCGATCCCTGTGCGTCCTCGCTCTACTCTCTCCTTGCGCGAGCGCGAGCTTGACTCCCTCTCTTGACCTCACAGGTCATGGCCAAGTCGCGCATTGGCCACATCGTCGAGGCCGAGATCCTGCAGGCCATCGGCGTTGACTACATCGACGAGTGCGTCCCTCCTCTTCCTCCTCCTCTTCGCGCACCTTGCTCGACGCAGGCCTGACTCGCTCTCTCTCTCCTTGTGCCTCGACAGGTCCGAGGTCCTGACGCCCGCCGACCCTTCGCTCCACGTCGACAAGCACTCGTTCGACGTGCCCTTCGTGTGCGGCTGCAAGGACCTCGGCGAGGCGTTGCGCAGGATCAGCGAGGGTGCCGCCATGATCCGCACCAAGGGTGCGTCCCCGCTCCTTTTCTCTCGCCTTTCGGCATCGCTCGACAACAACGACGACGAGCTGACCCTTTCCCGTCGTCGTCGCGCACCCACACATCCACAGGCGAGGCCGGCACGGGCAACGTCATCGAGGCGGTCCGTCACGCGCGCAAGGTCGACCAGCAGATCAAGTACGCGTCGACCCTGAGCGAGATCGAGCTGTACCACATGGCCAAGGAGATCCAGGCGCCCGTCGACCTCCTGCGCGAGACGGCCCGCCTCGGTCGCCTCCCCGTCGTCATGTTCTCGGCGGGCGGCATCGCGACGCCCGCCGACGCGGCGCTCATGATGAAGCTCGGCATGGACGGCGTCTTTGTGTGCGTCCTCCTCCTCCTCCTCCTCCCCCTCGCCCCGACCCACCCTTGACGAACCCGCACTGACCCTCGTGCGCGCACGTTCCCCCCCTCGCTCGCTCGCTCGCTCGCAGTGGCTCGGGCATCTTCAAGTCGGAGAACCCCGAGGCGCTCGCGCGCGCCGTCGTCCTCGCGACGACCCACTACCAGGACCCGCTCAAGCTCGCAGAGGTGAGCGAGGGTCTCGGCGAGGGCATGAAGGGCGAGAACAAGCTCGGCGCGGCGGCGGGCAAGGAGATGACGGCCGACCGCGGCTACTGAGCGTGCGTGCGGGCGCGCCCTTTCCCTCTTTCTTCCTGCGACGTGTGAAATACCCAGAGTGCCTTTCTGTGACTTTTTTTCGGCGCGGCAGGCTCGAGTGGAAGTGAGAGCGAGCGAGGCGAGCGACGAGAGAGCTCCTCGAGGACACTCTCGTGGCCCGACGAGAACGCGTGCGCAGAGCGAGAGGATTACAACAGGTGCTGTGTCTAGTCTATGTACGTCTGCCGCCGTGCTGCACTCGGCAGTTGGTGACGGCAAAGCCGCCGAGCGTGTAAATCCCGCCCACCTCCGAGTCGACCACCTCGTCCTCGTCCTCCCCCTCGCCTCGCTCGACCGTGACCCACACGTGCGCCGCCCGCTGCCCCGCATCGACCTCGTCCTCGCGCGCCGCCGACCAGCCCTCCTCGAGCCGTGCGTTCGCCTCGCGCACGCGGCGCACGAGCGCCTCGAGCTCGAGGCCGGCGCTGCGCCCGACGAGCACGAGCGGCACCAGGTCGCGCATCGTGCCCTCGGGCTCGTCGTCGGCCGCAGCGCTCGGGACGATGAAGCCCTCGCCGGCGTCGGCGCCGTCGCCGTCGGGATCGGCGTCGCCTGGACCCGAGACGAGGACGACGCCGGCGGCGCCCGAGCGCGCGGCGTGGTGGGCCTTCTGGGCGAAGGAGCACTCGCCGCGACGGAGGAGGAGGATATGGCGAGGTGGTGCGGCGTCGGGCTCGACAGTCGAGTCGGGGCGAGGGAGGGGAACGGGCGCGCAGCCGAACGGCGAGGCGGTCGAGGGAGGAAGGACGAGCGGAAGGGGGCCGCCATCGAGGGCAAAGGCGAGGTTCAGGTCGGTGAGGGAGGGCCCGAACGAGGCGGCGAGGGCGTCGAGCTGCAGGGCGTGCGGCAGGGACGGGTCGAGGTCGAGGTCGAGGTCCGGGTCGTCGACGTTGTCGAGGGCTGCGCCCTCAGTCGCGCCATCGACAGCGTCGCCTCGCCCGCCCACCACCATGTCGATGAACCGATCGAGCTTCCTCCCTGCCCGCCCGCCTCGCCCCACCTGCCCCACCTCGCCGCCCTCCTCGTCGCCCTCCTCCTCCTCCTCCTCGCGCATCGGCGGCTCGTCCGCCGGCGCGACGACCGCGTCAAGCACGACGCGCTCGACGCGCTTGCGCGGCAGCGTCAGGCCCGCGAGGACCGCCTCGTCGCGGATGACGACGCTCTTGCCCGCTGGGACGGTCACGCCGCCGACGCGCGTCACGGCGTACCAGCCCTGCGCCTGCCCTGCCGACCCTGCTCCTCCTCCCGCCCCTGATCCACCTGCCCCAGGCGCGCTCGCGCCCGTGCCCTCGCCCGTGCGCGCGAGCGAGAAGCGCAGTCCCGCGATCGAGTGCACGACGACGTCGCCGCTGCCGCTCTCGTGCGGGCCGAGCTGGGCCGCGCTCGGCGCGACGACCTCGCCGTCGCTCGTCGCCGCAAAGAGGAGCTCTATGCTCGAGTCCTGCGAGGGGGCGGGACCGCCGAGAGGGAGGGGGCCGAGGGGGAGGGTGCGGCGGCGGGAGGAGGAGGAGGGGGGGCAGGCGGTGGGTCGGGAGTGGAGGAGGGGGGCGATGGGCGGAGAGCGGCGGGTACGGACGGGAGATGCGACGCGATAAAGGCGCGGACGGCGGCGAGGTGCGAGGCGTATTGCGTCGCGAGGGTCGAGGTGGTGGAAGGGTCCTTGGTTGGGGAATCAGCGCCCGTGCACTCGTCAGGACCGGTCCGGGGCGTGCGCCACTCCTCCTCGTTCGCGCGCACCGAGTCGAGTCCAAAGGAGAGGGGAGGAGAGGAGAGAGAGAGAGAGCGACGCACCTCGCCCGCAGGCACCTCGCACCACCCCTCGGCCCTCCACGTCCCGTCCCGCACGAGCCTCTCCTCGTCTTCGGCGCTCGGGACCTGGCCCACGAGCCACCGCGCGTGCTCCCAGTCCGTGCGCCGGTCCATGCCGAGCGCGAGAAAGTGCGCGTGCCGCTCGTCGGCGAGCGGGTCGTGCGCCGCACAGGTCGGCGCCGAGGCGGCTGCAGCGGTGTCGGCGTCCGGGGTGGGCGAGGATGAGGTCGAAGAAGAAGAAGAAGTCGAGCCGGCGGAGCTGGGCAAGGAGGAAGAGGATGAGGGAGGGGGTCGAGCGAGTGGGCGCTTGCCGCGCGAGCGCGAGCGCTGCGAGGCGGTCGGCGGCGGGTGCGGGATCTCGAGCGGGTGGCCCTCGGTCGTGAACACGAACGCCGAGTCGTCGCGGAGGAAGGGCGAGTCCTGCGGCCGCGAGAAGTCCACCTCGAGCGTCAGTGCGCGGGCCCTCTTTCGGGGGCGAGAGAAGGGAGGGGACGGCGAGGGGGCGCACCTCGGCAAACGTGAGGTACAGGTACTTGAGCGTCTCGCCCGTGACAAAGCTCGGCATCTTGTCCTCGAGCTCGCCCGTGCGCAGGTCCTTGACGGCGGCGAACCCGCACTCGACCCTCGCGCGCGCGTTGATGTCGTGCAGGGCGCGCTCGGCGATCGACAGGTACCACTCGTCGCCCGTCGCCTGGTACAGGTACATGCTGCGGGACTGAGGTCTCAGTACCGGATCGTGGCTCGAGAGACAGGCGAAGAGAGAGAGAGAGAGAGAGAGAGACGGGGCGACGCACTTGCTCTCGATGAACTCGGGCCGGAGCGGGTACCCGAGCTGCAGGCCGCCGCCCTGCCTGCGCAGCGTGTCAAACAGCTCGGGCAAGCCTCGATACCGGTCCCACATGAAGGCGAACGGCGCGTGGGCGCGCGTCGCGCTGTCGAGGTCGCCCATGAGGACCTGCACGCCGGGGAGGAACGCCGACAGCGAGTCGACGTACGACGACGCGAGCTGGCCCGTGCTCATGTGCGCCGGGCGGTACTGCGCGTGCGCGCGCGCGCGAGGCGAGAGGAGGCTGGGTCAGGGCGAGCGCGCGGGAGGAGAGGGAGGAGGGACTGAGGAGGACGCACCCAGAAGCCGTCGCTCGAGCGGACGTAGCGCTGCAGTGCCGCGTGCCCCTCGTCCCACACGCGCAGGTACTCGTCCTCGCCCGTCAGGACGTAGGCCTTGGCGGCGTACCTGTCGCGGGCGCGCAGCGTCAGCGTGCTTCACCGCCGCCGGGTCCTCCCGAGACCGAGAGAGGGGGGGGCGGACCGAGGACGCACTCGTAGAACGAATCGATGCCGGCTCCCGTCCCACCGACAGCATGCAGCCACACGCCCGTCCTCGCGTCGATCGTGTTGCCGACGAGCCCAATGTCGGACCGGCGGTTCCACACGGCGAAGAAGGCCCGGCGCGCCGCGAGCTCGAACTGCGGGTCGCCCGTCAGGCGCGACAGGGTGATGAACTCGAGGAGGAGCGAACCGGCGCCTGCGAGCGAGCGAGGGACCGGGGTGTCAGTCGTCGCTGGGGCTCATTCGCGCTCTCGAGAGAGAGAGGGAGGGAGGTCGGGCGCACCTGCAGCGCACGTCTCGCCCGTCTCGAGCGCCTTGCCGCCCTTTGACCCGGTGCGGATGCCCGTCTGGAGGTGCACGCGCGCGAACGGGATCCCGGTCGGGGTGTCGAACGCCGGGAGGAGGCGGCGGCCGAGGTCGTGCGCGAGGGCGAGGAGCTCGGAGCGGTACCAGGGCAGGTCGAAGCCGCGGATCGAGGACGTGAAGGTCGAGCCGTTGAGGGGAGCGCCGGGTGGGGAGGGAGGGAGCGCGAGGAGGTGGCCCGAGAGCTGCGGGGTGCGGGTGGAGCGAGAGGGTCAGTCAGGCGGCTCAGGGTTGGGTGTGGGAGGAAGAGAGAGAAGAAAGAGTGGACGCACGAGGCCGCCCATCATGCGGATCGTCACCTCGAAGACCTGGACGCGCGAGTCGAGGTCAAAGTCGACGTGGTGGATGACCTCGCGCACGGCCTGCTCGAACGCGGGCTTGTCGCCGAGCATGGCGAACGTGTCGAGCGAGTCGACGACGGTCAAGAGGTAGTCGCCCATGACGTCGTTGACGCCGGCGTTTGTGCGGTCGAGGCGGTCGTGGCCCTGGCCGACGCAGGACAGGGGGAGGAGCTCGTCGGCGGGGAAGGCGTGGAGCTTGTACGAGTCGTACGCGTGGCGCCAGGTGGCCTCGGCGAGGTGGCGGAGGCTGCGCTTGCGGTCGGGCGAGTACCATGATGCGGCGCGGGTCGTGGTGGGGAGGAGGAGGACGAGGGCGAGGGCGAGGGTGACGAGGGCCGTGAGGGTGCGGATGGGGCGTAGGGCGCCATGCATGCTCCTGCTGGCCGACCACACCAGCGAGGCGAGTGCGACTGGGTGACGACGACGAGGTGAGCGACGTCGACCAAGATGAAACCCGGACCAGCTTGCACCTCCCTCACACACCTCGAGCAGGCCCACTCTTACTGCCACCAGACCCACCCAAGCACCCACACACCCACCCGCCACTGCCCCGCGCCGCTCTCGCCCATCCCTCACCTCCGCCTCGGCGCGCACCTCCGACTTCATCTCTCGCCCGCCATGCCCGCCCTCCCCGCCGTCAAGGACGCCGTCGTCGGCCTCATCGGCATGGGCGAGATGGGCCGCATGTACGCCGACCGCCTGTCGCGCACCCCGAACCATTGCGCCCGCATCAACGTGTGCGACCTCCCCGACCGCTACGACTCGCTCGTCGACTACTGCCGCGACAAGCCCCGGCTCGTCCCGCTCCGCGACGGCCACCTCGTCGCCCGCGAGAGCGACTTTGTCGTCTACTCGGTCGAGGCGGCCTACATCGACCACGTCGTCGCCCAGTACGGGCCCTCGACCAAAGTCGGCGCCATCGTCGCAGGCCAGACGAGCGTAAAGGCCCCAGAGCGCAAGGCGTTCGAGCAGCACCTGCCCGCCGACACCCACATCGTCTCGATCCACTCGCTCCACGGCCCGACCGTCCCGTCCGACAACCAGGCCCTCGTGCGTCCCTCCTCTCTCTCGTTCTCTCTCTCACACACTCGCCTTGCGCCTCGACGTCGCGTACTGACCTGACGGGCACGCCCACCGACGCAGATCGTGATCCAGCACCGCGCGACCTCGGAGCACGTCAAGTTTGTCAAGCAGCTCCTCGCGCCCCTCAACTCGCGCTACGTCGACCTGTCGTACGACGAGCACGACGAGGTGACGGCCAACACGCAGGCCGTGACGCACGCCGCCTTCCTGTCGTGCGTCCTCATTTTCCCCCTCTCAGCGTCCTGTCCCTCTCCTCCCTCCTCTCCCCTAATCTCCCTCCAGCACCTCCTTCCTGTCTCCCTTTCCCTCCCTCGCGCGCCCTCCCCCTGTCTCTCGCGCCCCATCAGTCCTCCGCACCTTCTCTCGAACCTCGAGCTGACCCTCGCACTGCCCCCTCGCGCCCACAGGATGGGCACCGCCTGGTGCTGCATGGGCCAGTTCCCCTGGGAGCTCGGCCGCTACATCGGCGGCATCGAGGTCGTCAAGATCAACATCACGCTGCGCATCTACGCCGCCAAGTGGCACGTCTACGCCGGCCTCGCGATCCTCAACCCGCGCGCCCAGGAGCAGATTCACCAGTTTGCCCAGTCGGCCAGCGACCTGTTCAAGCTCATGATCCAGTCCAAGGAGGACGAGCTGCGCGAGAGGGTGTTTGCCGCGCGCGACTTTGTCTTTGGGCCCTCGTCGGCGGCGGCGTCTTCTTCCTCGGCGGCACCATCCTCCTCTCCTACCTCGACCTCGGCCGCCCCGGCACCGGCACCACCGCCCATCCTCCTGTCCGACACAACCCTCGACCGGTTCGCGATCGGCGAGCCCCCCTCGGCGTCGGCCGCGGCCGCCCTCCCGCCCAACTCGCACCTCGCCCTCCTCGCCATGGTCGACTGTTGGCACCAGCTGCGCATTCGCCCCTTTGTCCACCTCGCCCTCGCCGCGACGCCCGTCTTCCGCTTCTGGATCGGCGTCGCAGAGTACCTCTTCCGCGACGAGGCGCGCCTCGAGGCGGCCGTGCACGCTGCCGGCGGCGCGAGTGGCCAGGGCGTCGCGTTCAGCAGCGACGACGCAGAGTTTGTCATTGCCGCGAGGGGCTGGAGCGACACGGTGCGCTACGGGAGCTTTGACGCGTACAAGCAGCGGTTCGACGAGACGCGCAAGTTCTTCGAGCCTCGCTTCGAGTGCGTCCTCTCTCTCTCTCTCTCTCTCGTTCCTCGGTCCTGCGCCGCCAAGGACCCTCAAGTGACCATCTTATCGCCCGACCCCCCTCCTTTTCTCCCCTCCTCGCCACCACCGTGCCCGCCGCTCGCACGGCCCGCAGGGAGAGCCGCATCGCCAACCGCGACATGTTTGCGTTCCTCGCCGAGGAGGAGCCCATACGACTGGCCAAGCTCGACAAGGACGAGTCGTAGCCCCTATCCCCACTCTCCTGCAACGAGACGCACGTCGAGCGAGCCTCTTTGTGTCGCCCAGCCAGCACTTGGTCACGCCAGCTTCCCTCTCGCTCGGGCCTCGCTCTCTCGTCAGACGTGTCGGCTCGCTCGCAAAGAGAGAGAGAGGAGCTGCTTTCAATCGACGCGAGAGAGGTCTACGAGCCCCTTGAGCAACCGCGCCACGTCCTCGAGCGCAGCGAGGCTCGCCTCGCGCAACTCGTGCGACGCACCTCCTCCTCCACCTCCGCCCGCGCTCGCTCCTGCTGCCCCGCCGCCGGTACCACCTCGTGCGACGGTGCTGCTGCCGCTGTTCGAGGTCGAGGGCGCTGCGGTAAAGCGCGTCGAGGCGCAGACGGCGTACGACGAGGGGTCGAGAGGGGTCGGCGAGTCGTTGTCCTGCGGGCGTCGCGAGAGGGCGGGGTCAGCTACACTGGTTCCTTGCCGACAGTTGCAGGCATGAGGGGAGAGAGAGAGAAAGAGAGCGCGAGGACGCACCTCGTGCAGCTGAAAGAGCTCGACCGTGACGGCCCCACGCTGGAACCGCACGCCGCGCCGGTGCAGCGTGAACAGGTTCTTCCTGCGGGCGCTCCACGTCGGTTCGTCAGTCGCGTTCGGGCGAAGGAGGAGGCGGAGAAGGGACGCACCCGTAGCCGAGTGCGCTCGCGAACGAGCGAGGGTCGCTGCCGTCCTCGACCGAGAACTCGGTGGCGGCGTGCTGCTGCGCTCGAGGTGCTGTGCGTGGTGGTTCGGGCCGGCCGTTGACCTGCAGCGACCTGCGTGCGGCGAGGCGGGAGAGGCAGTGTCAGCGAGGAGGGCTGGGCGAGCTCGAAGAGCGCGAGCCGGGTGGGGAGATTGGGAGGAGAGGGGAGGAGCTCACCACTGCGCCGCGTCCCCAGTTGACCGAGTGCGCACCGCCTTGACGCGCAGCACACCTCCTGCATCTGCCGCCGCCGCTGAACCGGGCCCGTCTGTGCTCCCAGAGACCGTGTTGCGGGCGAACACCTCCTCGCTCGCGATGAAGGCTTCGCCGCGCTCGGCAAAGCCAGACAGGCGCTCGAGCGCACTCGCGTACAGCGTGCGGGGCAGTACGCCCGAGATCGTGAGCTCGGTCGTCATGCGGCGGTCGACGAGGGCCGCGCGGTGAGGGAGAGCGCGGACGAGGAACACAGCGCGCGTGCGGCGGCATGCCGCCTCTCTCTCGGGGAACTCGGCTCTCGAGCTTTCGCAGAGCCAGAACGCAAGGGCACGAACGGAACGAGGTTACATCGGCGAGAGCAGGAACGATACGCGCAGACGCTGCGGTACAACGGTGACGAGTACAACGAGGGTGCGAGGGAAGGAGAAAGGCAAAGGGAGACAACGAGGGCACGAGCGACAGGCTCGACGGCGAGGCAGTCTACTTTAGCCGCTGCACACTGTAGAAAGAGAGGGACGACGAGAGACGAGGTCAGTAAGGCGGCTCGGCGCGGGAGGAAGAGGGTGCGAGAGAACGGGGGACGTACTCAGGCAAGCGTCCTTGTTGTCGATCGAGCACTGCAGGACGGCCTGCGCGTGCTCCTCGGCGCGGCGGACCGCCTCCTCGTACGAGATCTCCTCCTCGTCCTCTGCCGGTGCGGCCGGCGTCGCGGCGAGAGGCGCAGGGACGGGCGCAGGCGCGGGCGACGCAGCGCCCGGCGTACTGCTCGTCGGCGAGCGCTTGGCGGGCGCGACAGCAGAGAGGCTCGTGCGCGCGACGCCGTTCGTGATGTCGCGCATGCCAGCCGGCTTGACGGCGGCGGGTGCGGCGGTGGGTGCGGCAGCGACGGCCGGGGCGGACGCGTTGGCGGCCTTGGCCGAGTCTGCGAGCGCGACGAGGCGTCAGGAACGAGTGACTCGGGAACGACGAGGCGCAGAGGACGAGGGGACGGACCGAGAGTCGCCTGGTCGACGGTGAACTTGATGGCGCCAACGGCAGCACGGGTGCGGAGGTAGTACTGCGAGGGTGGACGAGCGACGTGAGCGGCGCGGCTCGATTGAGGGCACGTCGAGGCGCAAGAGGGAGGCCGAGACGCACCATGCCCGTCTTGAGGCCCTTCTTCCACCCGTAAAAGTGCATGCTCGTGAGCTGAGCCATGGTCGGGCTCGAGAGGTGGACGTTCAGGCTCTGGCTCTGGTCGATGAACGCGCCACGGTCGGCCGCGAGATCGATGACCGTCTTCTGCGAGATCTCCCACACCGTCTTGTAGATGCGCTTGAGCTCGTCCGGGATGCCCGGGACGTTCTGGATCGAGCCGTTGTGCGCGATGATCGTGTTCTTCATCGCGTCGTCCCACAGGCCGCGGTCGACGAGGTCGCGCAGGAGCCACGGGTTGACGATCTGGAACTCGCCGGCGAGGACACGGCGCGTGTAGATGTTGCTGCATGAGTAGGTGCAGGGTCAGCTCGCCGGCTCGTGCACGACGACGAGAGGCCAAGAGGGAACGAGGTGAAAGCGAGGACGCACGAGGTGTAGGGCTCGAACGCCTCGTTGTTGCCGAGGATCTGGCTCGTCGAGGCCGTCGGCATGGGCGCGCACACGAGCGAGTTGCGGAGGCCGTGCTGCGCGATCTTGTCCTTGAGCTCGGCCCAGTCCCACAGGTCGGTCGGCGTGACGTTCCACAGGTCGTACTGGAGCAGGCCCTGGCTCGCGGGCGAGCCGCCGTTGAGCTTGTACGACGGGTACGCGCCGGACTCGCCGGGGTTCTTGGCCGCGTGCTCGCGCGCCATGTCGCACGACGACTCGATCGCGGCGTGGTAGATCGTCTCGAAGATCTGGAGGTTGAGCTGGCGCGCCTCGGGCGAGTCGAACGGGAGGCGGAGCGCCATGAAGGCGTCGGCGAGGCCCTGCACGCCGATGCCGATCGGGCGGTGGCGCATGTTGCTGTTCTCGGCCTCCTTGACCGGGTAGTAGTTGACGTCGATGATGCGGTTCAGGTTGTACGCCACGACCTTGGTCACGTCGTGGAGCTTCTGGAAGTTGTAGACGCCGTTCTCGATGAAGGACGGGAGGGCGATCGACGCGAGGTTGCACACGGCGCTGCAAGGAGGGGAGGACACGTGTCAGCTCGTGTTCCGTCTCGAGCGAGAGGGGAGGAACGAGGAGGCGAGAGGGCGGGGCAGGACTCACCACTCGTCCGGCGCCGAGTACTCGATGATCTCGGTGCAGAGGTTGGACGACTTGATCGTGCCGAGGTTGTTCTGGTTCGACTTCTCTGTTGCGGTGCGCCGAGAGCGACAGTCAGTATTGTAGCGAGGTGCAGGAGGGAGGGGAGGGAGGGGAGGGAGGGAGAGAGGGAGAGAGAGAGAGAGGGAGAGAGAGAGGGAGAGAGAGATGGGGAGAGAGAGGGGGAGAGAGAGAGGCGACGCACTGTTGGCGGCGTCCTTGTAGAGCATGAACGGGTTGCCCGTCTCGACCTGGGCCTCGAGGATGGCGTACCACAGCTTCTGGGCCGGGATCGTCTTCTTGGCGCGGCCCTCCTTCTCGTACTTCTCGAACAGGGCCTTGAACTCGTCGCCGTAGACGTCGGCGAGGCCGGGCGCCTCGGCGGGGCAGAAGAGGGGCCAGTCGCCCGCCTGCTCGACGCGCTCCATGAAGAGGTCCGGGATCCACAGGGCGAAGAAGAGGTCGCGCGCGCGCACCTCCTCCTTGCCGTGGTTCTTGCGCAGGTCGAGGAAGTCGAAGATGTCGGCGTGCCACGGCTCGAGGTAGATGGCGAACGCGCCCGGCCGCTTGTTGCCGCCCTGGTCGACGTAGCGCGCCGTGTTGTTGAAGACGCGCAGCATGGGGATGATGCCGTTCGAGTAGCCGTTGGTGCCGGCGATGTACGAGCCCGTCGCGCGGATGTTGTGGATCGAGAGGCCGATGCCGCCGGCCGTCTTGGAGATGAGGGCGCACGTCTTGAGCGTGTCGTAGATGCCGTCGATCGAGTCCTCCTTCATCGTGACGAGGAAGCACGACGAGAGCTGCGGGCGCGGCGTGCCGGCGTTGAAGAGCGTCGGCGAGGCGTGCGTGAAGTAGCGCTCCGACATGAGGTTGTACGTCTCGATTGCGCGGTCGATGTCGGCGCCGTGGATGCCGACGGCGACACGCATGAGCATGTGCTGAGGGCGCTCGGCGACCTTGCCGTCGATGCGCAGCAGGTACGAGCGCTCGAGCGTCTTGAACCCGAAGTAGTTCTGCAGACGGTGGCGGGCCAACACGGTCAGGAACTGCCGCCATCTCGCACGAGGGTGAACAGGTCACACGCACGTAGCTGAAGTCGCGGTTGTAGATGACGGCGCTGTTGAGGCGCTCAGCGTTGTCCATGATGGCCTTGTACGTCTCGTCCGAGATCATGCCCGACGGCCGGCCGTTCTTGGGGTTGACTGCGCGAGGAGAGAAGCCGCTCGAGGGCGTCAGTAACCTGGCACGTCTGAGCCTCGCCCTGAGGAGAAGAGGGCCGGTCCGGGCGCACCGTAGTGGTAAAGGTCCGAGACGACGAGCGAGAACGTCTTCTTCGTCTCCTTGTGCAGGTTCGAGATGGCGATGCGCGCAGCGAGGATGGCGTAGTCCTGTGATGTACATCGTCGGTCAGCTTGCGCGCGAGTAGACGCACGAGAGGGAGAGGAGTGGGGCAGAGACGGACCGGGTGCCGGGTGGTCATGTAAGCCGCCGTCTCGGCGGCGAGGTTGTCGAGCTCGACCGTCGTGACACCCTGGTACACGCCGCTGATGACACGCTTCGTGATCTGTGGGACGAGGTTGTGGGTCAGCTCTTCTGCATCCTCGAGCGAGGGCGTGACCGAGAGGGAAGGAAGACGGGAGGCGGGGCTCACCTCGATGGGCTCGACGTGGTTGCGGTCGAGGCCGTAGCAGAGCTTTTCGATGCGCGCAGTGCTGCATTGTCGGGGCGAGGAACGAGTCAGTAGACTGGCGCGCATGCGCAAACGGGGAGGGCGAGCCGAGGGACGCACATCTTGTCGAACGCGACGCTCTCGCGGCGACCGTCTGCAAGGCAGGCGCGTCAGTTCGAGGTCCTCAGTGGCTCTGCAGATGCACAAGAGTGTGCAGGCGAGAACGTACCGCGCTGCAGGGGCGTGGGAAGACCGAGATGGGTCAGCAACTGGGGAGACGCGTCGGGGGGAGGAGAGACAAGTCGCGCGCACCTTGTAGACGAAGACGACCATGGGATGAGGCGGGAAAGGGTAGGAACGGGTGCTGTGGAGCTGCTGCGGTCTGGCCGAGGTTCCTGGTCTTGATCCAGGTGTAGGTGTGGGGGTGAGGGAAGAGGTGGGTGGGAGGAGGAGAAGAGAGGCGCCCGACCGAGGCCGCCTCTCCTCGAAACGCGACCGTGGCTCGACGTGTCACCCTCAATCCTTCGAATTTCGCGCGGGCAGCTGAGAGCCCGGGGCGGATCTTGCCAGCTTGCTCGCACGCGCGCCTCGGCCCCGACCTACGCGCTCGCGTCCACGTTGCGCCCGCCCCGCGGCGCATTTGCTCCGCGCAACTTGGCGTGCTCTCTGCTTCACTTCGGCTGACCAGGGCTGTCAGGGCAAAGCTGGCCAGGTAAGGCCGGGGGCCGACGGGTGCGGTTATGTACCTTGAACTGCCCTGGCTCTTCAACACAGCCTCTATAGCACAGTGGCAGTGCGCAGCACTCGTACGGAAGTCGATGCTGAGGTCGGGTGTTCGATCCACCCTGGAGGCAAGTTTCCGCGGGCGCCTCGAGGGCTCCGCGCCGTCCAGTTTTTGCCGTTGACGCCAAGGGACTTTGTTTTTGCAGCGCGCAACGCTTGTGCATGCCTCTCTGCAGTACAGGCAGGTAGCTGCTGCTTCTGAAACTGCAATGTGGCACTCGCTTGGCAAGCTGGAACACTAGCAAGTCACCCCGGCCTGGTCGAGAACGTCGAACTCCTCCCGTGCCCACAGCAGGCCCTCCTCTCTCTAAATCACAAAGGCATTGCTGCGTACTGCTCCTCTTTGTGCCTTTGCCAAGAATGACAATCTTACACCACGTTCCCCTCCTTCATCTTCCTCCCTTTTCTCTCCCGTTGTCCTCCTCCTGCAGATCCTCTTGCTTCTGCCATTGCGTCGCACGTCACGCTCAACCTGACTGGGCGGCACTTGGAGCTGATCATACAACAAGTGGGCGCGAGATGACGAGGAAGACAAGTGGCGGCAGGCGAGCGACGCAAGGAGGGGCGGTTGAGGGGGGAGCAAGGTGGCTCAAGGACGAGTTGAGATGAGCAGGAACAAGGTGGTTCGAGGCAAGCTCGAGCAGCCCCGGCCCAAGGCCTGGTCAAGGAGAGGTCGAAGAGCCTTGGTCAAGAGCTGGTCGAAGCGCGCTCGAGTAAGCCTGGAGCGAGCCCGGTCAAGAGCAGATCAAGCAGGGGAGTTTGAAGGCTTTGTTTGAGCTGGCATTAAGTAAGGCTCGAGCAGGGCAAGTTGAGAGGGGTCCAAACTCGCGCTGCGCGCTGGGGGGTTCAAGCCCAGTTAAATCTCTCCCCAGCAAAGCGCATTGCGCAAGCCAGTTTGCCTTTATGCATTACTAAGTGGCAGCCAGCAAGCCTTGTCTGGCCTTGCCATGAGCAGCCCTCGAACCCTCTCTCAATGCGCTTGAGTTCCTGAGGCTTGAGCGCGTGCAACAAGGGAGACGGGTTTGATTGCGTCGTGAGTGCTGCCAACTTATAGCCAGCTCTGCTGCGCACATACAGGATGTGCGCAGGCTCGTTCAGGCGTTGGGGATGGAACAAGCACCAATGGGAGAGGGCAAGGGGCAAGGGCGGGGAGGTACGAGGTGAAGAGAGCGACACACAGCTGGCACAGCAGGCTGGTGGTGAAGACGTGGTTGCCTGAAGTGAGTTGATGCAACGTCCATACAGCGCTTGGATGCGAAAGAGGCAAGAAAGAGGACCCGCGGGTGCAGACATTGAGGACAAAAGACGACCGACGGCCACGCCGGCTTGTTGTGCCCGGTGGGTTGACACGCCGAATGGACGCGGCTATGTGGCCCCTATGGCTCAGTGGCAGAGCGTTCGCCTAGTAAGCGAAAGGTCCATAGTTCGATCCTGTGTGGGGGCACACCCTCTTTTTTGCCTCTCACACAGGCGCACGTCTCTCTGCCAGCGAGCTGACAACCCCTGGCTCACGAGAGGCCAGACAACAGTCTCGCCCTTGGCAGGGCAACACTGTCCTGAAGCAGTCTTGCCTCAGCCCTCTACTCCTGCTGCGCAGCTTTAAAGCCAGGTTCTCGCGCGGACAAGAAGAGAGTAGAGAGCGGCGTGGTGATATGGTGTACAAGGCTCCAAGGGCTCACACGCGGTTGCATGGTGTAGTTGGTCATCACGTCAGTTTAACATTCAGTTCACTGAAGGTCCTCAGTTCAAACCTGGGTGCGATCACTTTTTGGCGGTGGCGGCGGTGTCAGTGGTCTATGAGCGCCGCTCTCTTCCAGGTCAAAGTCTGGTGCACGTGGCGCCCGTCCTTTTGATAGTGTACGTTCAACTAGCTATCGGCGCCGTGCGCGGGCCGAGCAATGCTGTCCGATGTTGTTGCACGCGTAAGATCACGTGCAACAACAGCTCGGTTGATCTAGTTGGTTATGATGTGGACCTAATACGAATCTCGTGCCAAGTCCAATGTCGGCGGTTCGATCCCGCCACTGAGCAATGCAGCAGCGCAGATGTGCGCCTGTTGTTTTTTGTTGCTAGCGTGCAGCTCCATGGCCCGGGCCTCGCTTTTGCCTTGGCCTGCCGTGCACTCTGAGGTAGAGAGAGCGAGACCCAAAAAACAACTTCAACAGGCCAAACAGGAGGTTCAGATGAGCCACCTGCAGCTCCAAGCGGAAGAGGGCAACCAGCCAGCTCCTAGGCAGGTGGACCTCACGGTTGTCTGTTTTGACCGTGGGGGAGCCAGAGTTGAAGCCAGTCAACCAGTAGCATCCTGCTGAGTTGCCCCCTGGGAGACACCGGCGTGGAACACTTGGCTGGCTACTGGTCACGGCAATGATAGTGGAAGTTTTCATTGGGAGGAGAAGTGCTGGACAAGCTTAACATCAACAGAACGGCAGATAACCCTGCTGCCTTGGGCGTGAGAGCCTCAGAGGTGCTGGGCCTATGGTCCGATGAGGTTTTGGATTGCGCAAGGATCTGACCTGGGGACCCTGTCCTGTTGGTGACAGGTGCTCTACAGAGTGAATGATAGGGTGTGAGAGTTTCAGGTGGGGTCAGTTACAGGATCAAGGCGTGAGAGCCTCAGAGGTGCTGGGCCTATGGTCCGCGTAGGTTTTGGGTTGCGCAAGGATCTGGCCCAGGGACCCTGTCCCCTTGGTGACAGGTGCTCTACACAGTGAATGATAGGGTGTGAGAGTTTCAGGTCGGGTCAGTTACAGGATCAAGGCGTGAGAGCCTCAGAGGTGCTGGGCCTATGGTCCGCGTAGGTTTTGGGTTGCGCAAGGATCTGACCTGGGGACCCTGTCCCCCTGGTGACAGGTGCTCTACACAGTGAATGATAAGGTGTGAGAGTTTCAGGTGGGGTCAGTTACAGGATTGAGGCGTGGGAGCCTCAGGGGTGCTGGGCCTATGGTCCGATGAGGTTTTGGGTTGCGCAAGGATCTGACCTGGGGACCCTGTCCCCCTGGTGACAGGTGCTCTACACAGTGAATGATAAGGTGTGAGAGTTTCAGGTGGGGTCAGTTACAGGATCAAGGCGTGAGAGCGTCAGAGGTGCTGGGCCTATGGTCCGATGAGGTTTTGGGTTGCGCAAGGATCTGACCTGGGGACCCTGTCCTGTTGGTGACAGGTGCTCTACAGAGTGAATGATAGGGTGTGAGAGTTTCAGGTTGGGTCAGTTGCAGGATTGAGGCGTGGGAGCCTCAGGGGTGCTGGGCCTATGGTCCGATGAGGTTTTGGGTTGCGCAAGGATCTGACCTGGGGACCCTGTCCCCCTGGTGACAGGTGCTCTACACAGTGAATGATAAGGTGTGAGAGTTTCAGGTGGGGTCAGTTACAGGATGAGGCGTGAGAGCCTCAGAGGTGCTGGGCCTATGGTCCGATGAGGTTTTGGGTTGCGCAAGGATCTGGCCCAGGGACCCTGTCCCCTTGGTGACAGGTGCTCTACACAGTGAATGATAGGGTGTGAGAGTTTCAGGTCGGGTCAGTTACAGGATCAAGGCGTGAGAGCCTCAGAGGTGCTGGGCCTATGGTCCGCGTAGGTTTTGGGTTGCGCAAGGATCTGGCCCAGGGACCCTGTCCCCCTTGGTGACAGGTGCTCTTAGTATGCCTTGATGGTAATGGAGCCAGATTTGGGCCAGGACATCAGTAGCATGCTCAGCCAGACCAAGCCTCTCGGCCCCACTCAGACCCAACCCGTCTGCGCGCACAGCTCCATGAGGAACAGGGCTACCGACCTCCCGCTTGGCACAGGGACCATACAATAGTAGACATTGACGGTAAGGGAGCCAGATTTGGGCCAGTGCATCGGTAGCATTATCAGCCAGACCAAGCCTCTCGGCCCCACCCGGACCCAACCGGTCTGCGCGCACAGCTCCATGAGGAACAGGGCTACTGAGCTACCGCTTGGCACAGGGACCATACAATAGTATTCCTTGATGGTAATGGAGCCAGATTTGGGCCAGGTTATCAGTAGCATCCTCAGCCAGACCAAGCCTCTCGGCCCCCCTCGGAGCCAACCGGTCTGCGCGCACAGCTCCATGAGGGACAGGGCTACTAACCTATCGCTTGGCACGGGGACCATACAACAGTATCCCTTGATGGTAATGGTGCCAGATTTGGGCCAGTGCATTGCTAGCATCCTCAGCCAGACCGGGCCTCTTGGCCCCACTCGGACCCAACCAGTCTGCGCCACAGCTCCCTGAGGAACAGGGCTACTGACCTATCGCTTGGCACAGGGACCATACAACAGTATACCTTGATGGTAATGGAGCCAGATTTGGGCCAGCACATCAGTAGCATCCTCAGCCAGACCAAGCCTCTCGGCCCCACCCGGACCCAACCGGTCTGCGCGCACAGCTCCATGGGGACAGGGCTACTGACCTACCGCTTGGCACAGGGACCATACAATAGCATACCTTGATGGTAATGGTGCCAGATTTGGGCCAGGACATCAGTAGCATCCTCAGCCAGACCAAGCCTCTCGGCCCCACCCGGACCCAACCGGGCTGCGCGCACAGCTCCATGAGGAACAGGGCTACTGACCTACCGCTTGGCACAGGGACCATACAATAGCATACCTTGATGGTAATGGAGCCAGATTTAGCCCAGGACATCAGTAGCATCCTCAGCCAGACCAAGCCTCTCGGCCCCACTCGGACCCAACCAGTCTGCGCGCACAGCTCCCTGAGGAACAGGGCTACTGACCTATTGCTTGGCACA
>NW_017264939.1:449377-453341 GCF_001329695.1 Rhodotorula graminis WP1
GAGGAACAGGGCTACTGACCTATCGCTTGGCACAGGGACCATACAATAGCATACTTGATGGTAATGGAGCCAGATTTGGCCCAGGACATCAGTAGCATCCTCAGCCAGACCAAGCCTCTCGGCCCCCCTCGGAGCCAACCGGTCTGCGCGCACAGCTCCATGAGGAACAGGGCTACTGACCTATTGCTTGGCACAGGGACCATACAATAGTATACCTTGATGGTAATGGAGCCAGATTTGGGCCAGGTTATCAGTAGCATCCTCAGCCAGACCAAGCCTCTCGGCCCCACTCAGACCCAACCCGTCTGTGCGCACAGCTCCATGAGGAACAGGGCTACTGACCTATTGCTTGGCACAGGGACCATACAAAAGTATACCTTGATGGTAATGGAGCCAGATTTGGGCCAGGACATCAGTAGCATCCTCAGCCAGACCAAGCCTCTCGGCCCCACCCGGACCCAACCGGTCTGCGCGCACAGCTCCATGGGGACAGGGCTACTGACCTACCGCTTGGCACAGGGACCATACAATAGCATACCTTGATGGTAATGGAGCCAGATTTGGGCCAATGCATCGCTAGCATCCTCAGCCAGACCGGGCCTCTTGGCCCCACTCGGACCCAACCAGTCTGCGCCACAGCTCCCTGAGGAACAGGGCTACTGACCTATCGCTTGGCACAGGGACCATACAACAGTATACCTTGATGGTAATGGAGCCAGATTTGGGCCAGGACATCAGTAGCATCCTCAGCCAGACCAAGCCTCTCGGCCCCACCCGGACCCAACCGGTCTGCGCGCACAGCTCCATGGGGACAGGGCTACTGACCTACCGCTTGGCACAGGGACCATACAATAGCATACCTTGATGGTAATGGAGCCAGATTTGGGCCAGGACATCAGTAGCATCCTCAGCCAGACCAAGCCTCTCGGCCCCACCCGGACCCAACCGGGCTGCGCGCACAGCTCCATGAGGAACAGGGCTACTGACCTACCGCTTGGCACAGGGACCATACAATAGCATACCTTGATGGTAATGGAGCCAGATTTAGCCCAGGACATCAGTAGCATCCTCAGCCAGACCAAGCCTCTCGGCCCCACTCGGACCCAACCAGTCTGCGCGCACAGCTCCCTGAGGAACAGGGCTACTGACCTATCGCTTGGCACGGGGACCATACAACAGTATACCTTGATGGTAATGGAGCCAGATTTGGGCCAGGACATCACAAGCCTCTCGGCCCCACCCGGACCCAACCAGTCTGCGCACATAGCTCCCTGAGGAACAGGGCTACTGACCTATCGCTTGGCACAGGGACCATACAATAGCATACCTTGATGGTAATGGAGCCAGATTTGGCCCAGGTTATCAGTAGCATCCTCAGCCAGACCAAGCCTCTCGGCCCCACCCGGACCCAACCGGTCTGCGCGCACAGCTCCATGGGGACAGGGCTACTGACCTACCGCTTGGCACAGGGACCATACAATAGCATACCTTGATGGTAATGGAGCCAGATTTGGCCCAGGACATCAGTAGCATCCTCAGTCAGACCAAGCCTCTCGGCCCCACTCGGACCCAACCAGTCTGCGCGCACAGCTCCCTGAGGAACAGGGCTACTGACCTATCGCGTGGCACAGGGACCATACGACAGTATACCTTGATGGTAATGGAGCCAGATTTGGGCCAGGACATCAGTAGCATCCTCAGCCAGACCAAGCCTCTCGGCCCCACTCGGACCCAACCAGTCTGCGCACATAGCTCCCTGAGGAACAGGGCTACTGACCTATCGCTTGGCACAGGGACCATACAATAGCATACCTTGATGGTAATGGAGCCAGATTTGGCCCAGGACATCAGTAGCATCCTCAGCCAGACCAAGCCTCTCGGCCCCCCTCGGAGCCAACCGGTCTGCGCGCACAGCTCCATGAGGAACAGGGCTACTGACCTATTGCTTGGCACAGGGACCATACAATAGTATACCTTGATGGTAATGGAGCCAGATTTGGGCCAGGTTATCAGTAGCATCCTCAGCCAGACCAAGCCTCTCGGCCCCACTCTAGACCCAACCCGTCTGTGCGCACAGCTCCATGAGGAACAGGGCTACTGACCTATCGCTGCACAGGGACCATACAATAGTATACCTTGATGGTAATGGAGCCAGATTTGGGCCAGTGCATCAGTAGCATCCTCAGCCAGACCAAGCCTCTCGGCCCCACCCAGACCCAACCGTCTGTGCGCACAGCTCCATGAGGAACAGGGCTACTGACCTATCGCTTGGCACAGGGACCATACAATAGTATACCTTGATGGTAATGCAGCCAGATTTGGGCCAATGCGTTGCTAGCATCCTCAGCCAGACCAAGCCTCTCGGCCCCACTCGGACCCAACCGGTCTGCGCGCACAGCTCCCTGAGGAACAGGGCTACTGACCCACCGCTTGGCACAGGGACCATACAACAGTATCCCTTGATGGTAATGCAGCCAGATTTGGGCCAATGCGTTGCTAGCATCCTCAGCCAGACCAAGCCTCTTGGCCCCACTCAGACCCAACCCGTCTGTGCGCACAGCTCCATGAGGAACAGGGCTACTGACCTATTGCTTGGCACAGGGACCATACAACAGTATACCTTGATGGTAATGGAGCCAGACTTGGGCCAGTGCATTGCTAGCATCCTCAGCCAGACCAAGCCTCTCGGCCCCACCCGGACCCAACCGGTCCGCACGCACAGCTCCATGAGGAACAGGGCTACTGACCTACTGCTTGGCACAGGGACCAAACAATAATATACCTTGATGGGAATGGAGCCAGATTTGGGCCAGGACATCAGTAGCATCCTCAGCCAGACCAAGCCTCTCGGCCCCACCCGGACCCAACCGGTCTGCGCGCACAGCTCCATGAGGAACAGGGCTACTGGCCTATCGCTTGGCACAGGGACCATACAATAGTAATACCTTGATGGTAATGGAGCCAGATTTGAGCCAGTGCATCAGTAGCATCCTCAGCCAGACCAAGCCTCTTGGCCCCACTCGGACCCAACCGGTCTGCGCGCACAGCTCCCTGAGGAACAGGGCTACTGACCTATCGCTTGGCACAGGGACCATACAATAGTATACCTTGATGGTAATGGAGCCAGATTTGAGCCAGTGCATCAGTAGCATCCTCAGCCAGACCAAGCCTCTTGGCCCCACTCGGACCCAACCGGTCTGCGCGCACAGCTCCCTGAGGAACAGGGCTACTGACCTATCGCTTGGCACAGGGACCATACAACAGTATACCTTGATGGTAATGGAGCCAGATTTGGGCCAGGACATCAGTAGCATCCTCAGCCAGACCAAGCCTCTTGGCCCCCCTCGGACCCAACCGGTCTGCGCGCACAGCTCCCTGAGGAACAGGGCTACTGACCTATCGCTTGGCACAGGGACCATACAATAGCATACCTTGATGGTAAATGGAGCCAGATTTGGGCCAGGTTATCAGTAGCATCCTCAGCCAGACCAAGCCTCTTGGCCTCACCCAGACCCAACCCGTCTGTGCGCACAGCTCCCTGAGGAACAAGGGCTACTGACCTATCGCTTGGCACAGGGACCATACAATAGTATACCTTGATGGTAATGAAGCCAGATTTTGCCCACTGCGTTGTTAGCATCTTCAGCCAGACCAAGCCTTTGGGCCCCACTGGAACCCAACCGGTGTGGGGGCACAGTTCCATGGGGACAGGGCTACTGACCTACCGCTTGGCACAGGGACCATACAATAGCATACCTTGATGGTAATGGAGCCAGATTTGGGCCAGGACATCAGTAGCATCCTCAGCCAGACCAAGCCTCTCGGCCCCACTCGGACCCAACCGGTCTGCGCGCACAGCTCCCTGAGGAACAGGGCTACTGACCCACCGCTTGGCACAGGGACCATACAACAGTATCCCTTGATGGTAATGGAGCCAGATTTGAGCCAGTGCATCAGTAGCATC
>NW_017264939.1:453481-454264 GCF_001329695.1 Rhodotorula graminis WP1
GAGCCAGTGCATCAGTAGCATCCTCAGCCAGACCAAGCCTCTTGGCCCCACTCGGACCCAACCGGTCTGCGCGCACAGCTCCCTGAGGAACAGGGCTACTGACCTATCGCTTGGCACAGGGACCATACAATAGCATACCTTGATGGTAATGGAGCCAGATTTGGGCGAGGTTATCAGTAGCATCCTCAGCCAGACCAAGCCTCTTGGCCCCCCTCGGACCCAACCGGTCTGCGCGCACAGCTCCCTGAGGAACAGGGCTACTGACCTATCGCTTGGCACAGGGACCATACAATAGCATACCTTGATGGTAATGGAGCCAGATTTGGGCCAGGACATCAGTAGCATCCTCAGCCAGACCAAGCCTCTTGGCCCCCCTCGGACCCAACCGGTCTGCGCGCACAGCTCCCTGAGGAACAGGGCTACTGACCTATCGCTTGGCACAGGGACCATACAATAGCTTACCTTGATGGTAATGGAGCCAGATTTGGGCCAGGTTATCAGTAGCATCCTCAGCCAGACCAAGCCTCTTGGCCTCACCCAGACCCAACCCGTCTGTGCGCACAGCTCCCTGAGGAACAGGGCTACTGACCTATCGCTTGGCACAGGGACCATACAATAGTATACCTTGATGGTAATCGAGCCAGATTTGAGCCAGTGCATCAGTAGCATCCTCAGCCAGACCAAGCCTCTTGGCCCCACTCGGACCCAACCGGTCTGCGCGCACAGCTCCCTGAAGAACAGGGCTACTGACCTATCGCTTGGCACAGGGACCATACAATAGTA
>NW_017264939.1:457508-459210 GCF_001329695.1 Rhodotorula graminis WP1
GAGGAACAGGGCTACTGACCTATTCGCTTGGCACAGGGACCATACAATAGTATACCTTGATGGTAATGGAGCCAGATTTGGGCCAGTGCATCAGTAGCATCCTCAGCCAGACCAAGCCTCTCGGCCCGACCCAGACCCAACCGGTCTGCGCGCACAGCTCCCTGAGGAACAGGGCTACTGACCTATCGCTTGGCACAGGGACCATACAATAGCATACCTTGATGGTAATGGAGCCAGATTTGGGCCAGGGTATCAGTAGCATCCTCAGCCAGACCAAGCCTCTTGGCCCCACTCGGACCCAACCGGTCTGCGCGCACAGCTCCATGAGGAACAGGGCTACTGACCTATCGCTTGGCACAGGGACCATACAATAGTATACCTTGATGGTAATGCAGCCAGATTTGGCCCAATGCGTTGCTAGCATCCTCAGCCAGACCAAGCCTCTCGGCCCCACTCGGACCCAACCAGTCTGCGCGCACTGCTCCCTGAGGAACAGGGCTACTGACCCGGCGCTTGGCACAGGGACCATACAACAGTATCCCTTGATGATAATGGAGCCAGATTTGGGCCAATGCATCGCTAGCATCCTCAGCCAGACCAAGCCTCTTGGCCCCACTCGGACCCAACCGGTCTGCGCGCACAGCTCCCTGAGGAACAGGGCTACTGACCTATCGCTTGGCACAGGGACCATACAACAGTATACCTTGATGGTAATGGAGCCAGATTTGAGCCAGTGCATCAGTAGCATCCTCAGCCAGACCAAGCCTCTCGGCCCCACTCGGACCCAACCGGTCTGCGCGCACAGCTCCATGAGGAACAGGGCTACTGACCTATCGCTTGGCACAGGGACCATTACAACAGTATACCTTGATGGTAATGGGAGCCAGATTTGGGGCCAGTGCCTCTGCTAGCGTCCTCAGCCAGGACCAAGCCTCTTGGCCCCACTCGGACCCAACCGGTCTGCGCGCACAGCTCCCTGAGGAACAGGGCTACTGACCTATTGCTTGGCACAGGGACCATACAACAGTATACCTTGATGGTAATGGAGCCAGATTTGGGCCAGGTTATCAGTAGCATCCTCAGCCAGACCAAGCCTCTTGGCCCCACCCAGACCCAACCCGTCTGTGCGCACAGCTCCCTGAGGAACAGGGCTACTGACCTATCGCTTGGCACAGGGACCATACAATAGTATACCTTGATGGTAATGGAGCCAGATTTGGGCCAGTGCATCAGTAGCATCCTCAGCCAGACCAAGCCTCTCGGCCCCACCCAGACCCAACCCGTCTGTGCGCACAGCTCCATGAGGAACAGGGCTACTGACCTATCGCTTGGCACAGGGACCATACAATAGTATACCTTGATGGTAATGCAGCCAGATTTGGGCCAATGCATCAGTAGCATCCTCAGCCAGACCAAGCCTCTCGGCCCCACCCAGACCCAACCCGTCTGTGCGCACAGCTCCATGAGGAACAGGGCTACTGACCTATCGCTTGGCACAGGGACCATACAATAGTATACCTTGATGGTAATGCAGCCAGATTTGGGCCAATGCGTTGCTAGCATCCTCAGCCAGACCAAGCCTCTCGGCCCCACTCGGACCCAACCGGTCTGCGCGCACAGCTCCCTGAGGGAACAGGGCTACTGACTCCACCGGTTGGCACAGGGACCATACAACGAGCTACTCCGCTTGATGGTAATGCAG
>NW_017264939.1:459493-461197 GCF_001329695.1 Rhodotorula graminis WP1
GGCACAGGGACCATACAACAGTATACCTTGATGGTAATGGAGCCAGACTTGGGCCAGTGCATTGGGAGCATCCTCAGCCAGACCAAGCCTCTTGGCCCCCCTCGGAGCCAACCGGTCTGCGCGCACAGCTCCATGAGGAACAGGGCTACTGACCTATTGCTTGGCACAGGGACCATACAACAGTATACCTTGATGGTAATGGAGCCAGATTTGGGCCAGTGCATTGCTAGCATCCTCAGCCAGACCAAGCCTCTCGGCCCCACTTGGACCCAACCGGTCTGCGCGCACAGCTCCCTGAGGAACAGGGCTACTGACCCACCGGTTGGCACAGGGACCATACAACCGTATCCCTTGATGGTAATGGAGCCAGATTTGGGCCAATGCATCGCTAGCATCCTCAGCCAGACCAAGCCTCTTGGCCCCACTCGGACCCAACCGGTCTGCGCGCACAGCTCCCTGAGGAACAGGGCTACTGACCCACCGCTTGGCACAGGGACCATACAACAGTATCCCTTGATGGTAATGGAGCCAGATTTCGGCCAATGCATCGCTAGCATCCTCAGCCAGACCAAGCCTCTTGGCCCCACTCGGACCCAACCGGTCTGCGCGCACAGCTCCATGAGGAACAGGGCTACTGACCTATCGCTTGGCACAGGGACCATACAATAGTATACCTTGATGGTAATGCAGCCAGATTTGGCCCAATGCGTTGCTAGCATCCTCAGCCAGACCAAGCCTCTCGGCCCCACTCGGACCCAACCGGTCTGCGCGCACAGCTCCTGAGGAACAGGCTACTGACCTATCGCTTGGCACAGGGACCATACAACAGTATACCTTGATGGTAATGGAGCCAGATTTGAGCCAGTGCATCAGTAGCATCCTCAGCCAGACCAAGCCTCTTGGCCCCACTTGGACCCAACCGGTCTGCGCGCACAGCTCCCTGAGGAACAGGGCTACTGACCTATCGCTTGGCACAGGGACCATACAATAGTATACCTTGATGGTAATGGAGCCAGATTTGGGCCAATGCATCGCTAGCATCCTCAGCCAGACCAAGCCTCTTGGCCCCACTCGGACCCAACCGGTCTGCGCGCACAGCTCCCTGAGGAACAGGGCTACTGACCTATCGCTTGGCACAGGGACCATACAATAGCATACCTTGATGGTAATGGAGCCAGATTTGGGCCAGGTTATCAGTAGCATCCTCAGCCAGACCAAGCCTCTTGGCCCCACTCGGACCCAACCGGTCTGCGCGCACAGCTCCATGAGGAACAGGGCTACTGACCTATCGCTTGGCACAGGGACCATACAACAGTATCCCTTGATGGTAATGGAGCCAGATTTGGGCCAGTGCCTTGCTAGCGTCCTCAGCCAGACCAAGCCTCTTGGCCCCACTCGGACCCAACCGGTCTGCGCGTACAGCTCCCTGAGGAACAGGGCTACTGACCTATCGCTTGGCACAGGGACCATACAATAGCATACCTTGATGGTAATGGAGCCAGATTTGGGCCAGGTTATCAGTAGCATCCTCAGCCAGACCAAGCCTCTTGGCCCCACTCGGACCCAACCGGTCTGCGCGCACAGCTCCATGAGGAACAGGGCTACTGACCTATCGCTTGGCACAGGGACCATACAATAGTATACCTTGATGGTAATGCAGCCAGATTTTGCCCAATGCGTTGCTAGCATCCTCAGCCAGACCAA
>NW_017264939.1:461755-463015 GCF_001329695.1 Rhodotorula graminis WP1
GCTTGGCACAGGGACCATACAACAGTATCCCTTGATGGTAATGCAGCCAGATTTGTGCCAATGCGTTGCTAGCATCGTCAGCCAGACCAAGCTCTCGGCCCCACTCGGACCCAACGGGTCTGTGCGCACAGCTCCATGAGGAACAGGGCTACTGACCTATTGCTTGGCACAGGGACCATACAACAGTATACCTTGATGGTAATGGAGCCAGACTTGGGCCAGTGCATTGGTAGCATCCTCAGCCAGACCAAGCCTCTTGGCCCCCCTCGGAGCCAACCGGTCTGCGCGCACAGCTCCATGAGGAACAGGGCTACTGACCTATTGCTTGGCACAGGGACCATACAACAGTATACCTTGATGGTAATGGAGCCAGATTTGGGCCAGTGCATTGCTAGCATCCTCAGCCAGACCAAGCCTCTCGGCCCCACTTGGACCCAACCGGTCTGCGCGCACAGCTCCCTGAGGAACAGGGCTACTGACCCACCGGTTGGCACAGGGACCATACAACCGTATCCCTTGATGGTAATGGAGCCAGATTTGGGCCAATGCATCGCTAGCATCCTCAGCCAGACCAAGCCTCTTGGCCCCACTCGGACCCAACCGGTCTGCGCGCACAGCTCCCTGAGGAACAGGGCTACTGACCCACCGCTTGGCACAGGGACCATACAACAGTATCCCTTGATGGTAATGGAGCCAGATTTCGGCCAATGCATCGCTAGCATCCTCAGCCAGACCAAGCCTCTTGGCCCCACTCGGACCCAACCGGTCTGCGCGCACAGCTCCATGAGGAACAGGGCTACTGACCTATCGCTTGGCACAGGGACCATACAATAGTATACCTTGATGGTAATGCAGCCAGATTTGGCCCAATGCGTTGCTAGCATCCTCAGCCAGACCAAGCCTCTCGGCCCCACTCGGACCCAACCGGTCTGCGCGCACAGCTCCTGAGGAACAGGCTACTGACCTATCGCTTGGCACAGGGACCATACAATAGCATACCTTGATGGTAATGGAGCCAGATTTGGGCCAGTGCCTTGCAGTAGCGTCCTCAGCCAGACCAAGCCTCTTGGCCCCACTCGGACCCAACCGGTCTGCGCGCACAGCTCCATGAGGAACAGGGCTACTGACCTATCGCTTGGCACAGGGACCATACAATAGTATACCTGTGATGGTAATGCAGCCAGATTTGGCCCAATGCGTTGCTAGCATCCTCAGCCAGACCAAGCCTCTCGGCCCCACTCGGACCCAACCGGTCTGCGC
>NW_017264939.1:463443-464268 GCF_001329695.1 Rhodotorula graminis WP1
CAGTAGCATCCTCAGCCAGACCAAGCCTCTTGGCCCCCCTCGGACCCAACCGGTCTGCGCGCACAGCTCCTGAGGAACAGGGCTACTGACCTATCGCTTGGCACAGGGACCATACAATAGCATACCTTGATGGTAATGGAGCCAGATTTGGGCCAGGTTATCAGTAGCATCCTCAGCCAGACCAAGCCTCTTGGCCCCACTCGGACCCAACCGGTCTGCGCGCACAGCTCCCTGAGGAACAGGGCTACTGACCTATCGCTTGGCACAGGGACCATACAATAGCATACCTTGATGGTAATGGAGCCAGATTTGGGCCAGGTTATCAGTAGCATCCTCAGCCAGACCAAGCCTCTTGGCCCCCCTCGGACCCAACCGGTCTGCGCGCACAGCTCCCTGAGGAACAGGGCTACTGACCTATCGCTTGGCACAGGGACCATACAATAGCATACCTTGATGGTAATGGAGCCAGATTTGGGCCAGGTTATCAGTAGCATCCTCAGCCAGACCAAGCCTCTTGGCCCCCCTCGGACCCAACCGGTCTGCGCGCACAGCTCCATGAGGAACAGGGCTACCGACCTCCCGCTTGGCACAGGGACCATACAACAGTATGCCTTGATGGTAATGGAGCCAGATTTGGGCCAGGACATCAGTAGCATCCTCAGCCAGACCAAGCCTCTTGGCCCCCCTCGGACCCAACCGGTCTGCGCGCACAGCTCCCTGAGGAACAGGGCTACTGACCTATCGCTGCACAGGGACCATACAATAGCATACCTTGATGGTAATGGAGCCAGATTTGGGCCAGGTTATCATTAGCATCCTCAGCCA
>NW_017264939.1:469648-471691 GCF_001329695.1 Rhodotorula graminis WP1
GGGACCATACAACAGTATACCTTGATGGTAATGGAGCCAGATTTGGGCCAGGACATCAGTAGCATCCTCAGCCAGACCAAGCCTCTTGGCCCCACCCAGACCCAACCCGTCTGTGCGCACAGCTCCCTGAGGAACAGGGCTACTGACCTATCGCTTGGCACAGGGACCATACAATAGTATACCTTGATGGTAATGGAGCCAGATTTGGGCCAGTGCATCAGTAGCATCCTCAGCCAGACCAAGCCTCTTGGCCCCCCTCGGACCCAACCGGTCTGCGCGCACAGCTCCATGAGGAACAGGGCTACCGACCTCCCGCTTGGCACAGGGACCATACAACAGTATACCTTGATGGTAATGGAGCCAGATTTGGGCCAGGACATCAGTAGCATCCTCAGCCAGACCAAGCCTCTTGGCCCCCCTCGGACCCAACCGGTCTGCGCGCACAGCTCCATGAGGAACAGGGCTACCGACCTCCCGCTTGGCACAGGGACCATACAACAGTATACCTTGATGGTAATGGAGCCAGATTTGGGCCAGGACATCAGTAGCATCCTCAGCCAGACCAAGCCTCTTGGCCCCCCTCGGACCCAACCGGTCTGCGCGCACAGCTCCCTGAGGAACAGGCTACTGACCTATCGCTTGGCACAGGGACCATACAATAGCATACCTTGATGGTATATGGAGCCAGATTTGGCCAGGTTATCAGTAGCATCCTCAGCCAGACCAAGCCTCTTGGCCTCACCCAGACCCAACCCGTCTGTGCGCACAGCTCCCTGAGGAACAGGGCTACTGACCTATCGCTTGGCACAGGGACCATACAATAGTATACCTTGATGGTAATGGAGCCAGATTTGAGCCAGTGCATCAGTAGCATCCTCAGCCAGACCAAGCCTCTTGGCCCCACTCGGACCCAACCGGTCTGCGCGCACAGCTCCCTGAGGAACAGGGCTACTGACCTATCGCTTGGCACAGGGACCATACAATAGCATACCTTGATGGTAATGGAGCCAGATTTGGGCCAGGTTATCAGTAGCATCCTCAGCCAGACCAAGCCTCTTGGCCCCCCTCGGACCCAACCGGTCTGCGCGCACAGCTCCATGAGGAACAGGGCTACCGACCTCCCGCTTGGCACAGGGACCATACAACAGTATACCTTGATGGTAATGGAGCCAGATTTGGGCCAGGACATCAGTAGCATCCTCAGCCAGACCAAGCCTCTTGGCCCCACCCAGACCCAACCCGTCTGTGCGCACAGCTCCCTGAGGAACAGGGCTACTGACCTATCGCTTGGCACAGGGACCATACAATAGTATACCTTGATGGTAATGGAGCCAGATTTGGGCCAGTGCATCAGTAGCATCCTCAGCCAGACCAAGCCTCTCGGCCCCACCCAGACCCAACCCGTCTGTGCGCACAGCTCCATGAGGAACAGGGCTACTGACCTATCGCTTGGCACAGGGACCATACAACAGTATACCTTGATGGTAATGGAGCCAGATTTGGGCCAATGCGTTGCTAGCATCCTCCACAAGCCAAGCCTCTTGGCCCCACTCGGACCCAACCGGTCTGCGCGCACAGCTCCCTGAGGAACAGGGCTACTGACCCACCGGTTGGCACAGGGACCATACAACAGTATCCCTTGATGGTAATGGAGCCAGATTTGGGCCAGTGCATTGCTAGCGTCCTCAGCCAGACCAAGCCTCTTGGCCCCACTCGGACCCAACCGGTCTGCGCGCACAGCTCCCTGAGGAACAGGGCTACTGACCTATCGCTTGGCACAGGGACCATACAATAGCATACCTTGATGGTAATGGAGCCAGATTTGGGCCAGGTTATCAGTAGCATCCTCAGCCAGACCAAGCCTCTTGGCCCCCCTCGGACCCAACCGGTCTGCGCGCACAGCTCCATGAGGAACAGGGCTACGGACCTCCCGCTTCGCACAGGGACCATACAACAGTATACCTTGATGGTAATGGAGCCAGATTTGAGCCAGGACATCAGTAGCATCCTCAGCCAGACCAAGCCTCTTGGCCCCCCTCGGAC
>NW_017264939.1:471819-473097 GCF_001329695.1 Rhodotorula graminis WP1
TCAGCCAGACCAAGCCTCTTGGCCCCCCTCGGACCCAACCGGTCTGCGCGCACAGTTCCATGAGGAACAGGGCTACTGACCTATCGCTTGGCACAGGGACCATACAACAGTATACCTTGATGGTAATGGAGCCAGATTTGGGCCAATGCGTTGCTAGCATCCTCCACAAGCCAAGCCTCTTGGCCCCACTCGGACCGAACCGGTCTGCGCGCACAGCTCCCTGAGGAACAGGGCTAATGACCCACCGGTTGGCACAGGGACCATACAACAGTATCCCTTGATGGTAATGGAGCCAGATTTGGGCCAGTGCATTGCTAGCGTCCTCAGCCAGACCAAGCCTCTTGGCCCCACTCGGACCCAACCGGTCTGCGCGCACAGCTCCCTGAGGAACAGGGCTACTGACCTATCGCTTGGCACAGGGACCATACAATAGTATACCTTGATGGTAATGGAGCCAGATTTGAGCCAGTGCATCAGTAGCATCCTCAGCCAGACCAAGCCTCTTGGCCCCACTCGGACCCAACCGGTCTGCGCGCACAGCTCCCTGAGGAACAGGGCTACTGACCTATCGCTTGGCACAGGGACCATACAATAGCATACCTTGATGGTAATGGAGCCAGATTTGGGCCAGGTTATCAGTAGCATCCTCAGCCAGACCAAGCCTCTTGGCCCCACTCGGACCCAACCGGTCTGCGCGCACAGCTCCCTGAGGAACAGGGCTACTGACCTATCGCTTGGCACAGGGACCATACAATAGCATACCTTGATGGTAATGGAGCCAGATTTGGGCCAGGTTATCAGTAGCATCCTCAGCCAGACCAAGCCTCTTGGCCCCCCTCGGACCCAACCGGTCTGCGCGCACAGCTCCCTGAGGAACAGGGCTACTGACCTATCGCTTGGCACAGGGACCATACAATAGCATACCTTGATGGTAATGGAGCCAGATTTGGGCCAGGTTATCAGTAGCATCCTCAGCCAGACCAAGCCTCTTGGCCCCACTCGGACCCAACCGGTCTGCGCGCACAGCTCCCTGAGGAACAGGGCTACTGACCTATCGCTTGGCACAGGGACCATACAATAGCATACCTTGATGGTAATGGAGCCAGATTTGGGCCAGGTTATCAGTAGCATCCTCAGCCAGACCAAGCCTCTTGGCCCCCCTCGGACCCAACCGGTCTGCGCGCACAGCTCCATGAGGAACAGGGCTACTGACCTATCGCTTGGCACAAGAACCATACAATAGCATACCTAGATGGTAATGGAGCCAGATTTAGGCGA
>NW_017264939.1:479931-513264 GCF_001329695.1 Rhodotorula graminis WP1
GGGGGGGGTCACTTCTTTCCCCTTCCCCTATTTCTCGGTCGTTGCGGTGGCACACCAGTATGGGGTCCACATGTCCCTGGTTTAGCACCAGGACGGCTTCAAACCATCAACCGTCCGGCAGAAGGGGGAGCTCCCCCACCGGAAGCCCGCCAAGAAAAATCTTGAGATGGACCCCAAGGGCTTACCATCTGGTTCTGCCTCGCCCCCCAGGGGTAAGTTTTTCCCAGGTCCTCCGTTGTACGGTCAGCCATCAAGGGAACGGCCCCCCCCGTGGGGAAGGCCCCCCCGGGTCCCCCCCCCCGGAAAGGGGGGGGGGGGGGGGGGTGGTCGAGTCGGTGTCGAGGTTGGCGGAAAGGTGTACAGGGATGTAGAGGAGGGTATAACGAGTCAAAAGAAAGAAGAATGGAAGAAAAAGACCGAGAAATGACGGAGTTGTCGCGAGGTTGGCGGATGAGGTTTGGCAAGGAGGAGGAGGAGGAGGGTGGCGAGGGGTAGCATGGCGTCCTTGCCGGTCGCACGCACGAGCGCAGCACAAGGCGCGGCGTAGAGGGGGCAGGCAAGGAGGAAGTGGGCCCGAGTCTCCTCCTCGCCGCACTCGCACAGGCCGGTCGGGTGGCGCTGGATGCGGTGGAGGTGCGCCGCGAGGCCGGCAAAGTCGAGCCGCAGCCTGGCGAGCAGCGTGCTCTGCCGGCGCGAGAGCGTGGCGTGGTACCGGGCGAAGGAGGCGCCAGGCGCGACCTTGCCGGTGACACTGCGAAGTCCCGCGCCGGCGGGCGCCGTCGCCCAACTCGCCGCCCACGCCGCCTGCTGCGCCTGGTGGAAGGCCTGCTGGACCGCCGCGATGCTCTTGGGCTCGCTGCGGAGGTCCTCGAGGCCGTCAGGAGGGTTGACAAGGGCGGGGAGGTGAGGCCGAGGGGGCTGGTTCGACTTGGCCTGGAGGCTCGTCTCCCTCTCTCCCCCGTACCACTCGTCGTGCTCGTCGTCTGACGGCTCGACTGAGCCCCCGCGCGGCATCACCATGCTGTGCCGCCGCAACTTGCGGCCCTGCTGCCGCCCCTCGCCCACACCGCCCTCGCCCTCGACCACCTCGGCCCCGACCTTGGCCTGGGCGTCAGCCCGCTCGTTGCCCTCGACCTCGGCGTGGCCCGGCACCCAAGAGACGATGACCGTCATCATCGGGTGCGTCTCCTTCAGCTCACGCGCGAGTCGGCGGATCTCGAGGTGAGCGGGTTGCCCGGAGGTCGGCCTCGGTGACGAGGGGTGGAGCGCCGCCGCCTGGTTGTCAAGGCAGAGGTGGAGGGTGAAAGGCTGGGTGGACGAGGGAGTCAGCGTCCGCATCTTGCTGAGGAGCATGCGCAGCCCCTCGAGCTCGCCCCGATACACCGTGTGCTGACCGCCGAGCGCGGCGCTCTTCTCCTGCCACAGCTCCTCGCTGCGGAACACGGCTCGCAGCGCCCACCCGGCGCCAGCTCGCCCATCGATGAGGCTGCCGTCCGAGTAGCCGACGAGGTCGCTCGGCCCGAGGCCGTCAAGAAGCGCGAGGTGCGTCTCTTTCGCCTTGTCCTTGTTCTCGGCGACGATGGCGGGCGGCAGCGGGTCGGCCTCCCACGGCCTGACCGGCCCAAATCTGGCGCCGTTACCATCAAGGCATGCTGTTATATGGTCCCTGTGCCAAGCGGTAGGTCAGTAGCCCTGTTCCTCATTGAGCTGTGCGCGCAGACGGGTTGGGTCCAAGTGGGGCCCAGAGGCTTGGTGTGCCTGAGGATGCTACCAACGCACTGGCCCAAATCTGGCTCCATTACCATCAAGGTTTACTATGGTATGGTCCCTGTGCCAAGCAATAGGTCAGTAGCCCTGTTCCTCATGGAGCTGTGCGCGCAGACCGGTTGGGTCCGAGTGGGGCCGAGAGGCTTGGTCTGGCTGAGGATGCTAGCAATGCATTGGCCCAAATCTGGCTGCATTACCATCAAGGTATACTATTGTATGGTCCCTGTGCCAAGCGGTAGGTCAGTAGCCCGGTTCCTCATGGAGCTGTGCGCGCAGACGGGCTGGGTCCAAGAAGGTCAGGGTCGCCCAGAACAGGTTTGCCTCCGCAAAACTGGGCCACAAGCTCCGTTCAACCTCTACCCTAGCTTATCCTTGCGCAACCCAAAACCTAATCGGACCATAGGCCCAGCACCCCTGAGGCTCCCACGCCTCAATCCTGCAACTGACCCAACCTGAAACTCTCACACCCACATTCACTCTGTAGAGCACCTGTCACCAACAGGACAGGGTCCCCAGGTCAGATCCTTGCGCAATCCAAAACCTCATCAGACCATAGGCCCAGCACCTCTGAGGCTCTCACGCCCAAGGCAGCAGGGTTATCTGCCGTTCTGTTGATGTTAAGCTTGTCCAGCACTTCTCCTCCCAATGAAAACTTCCACTATCATTGCCGTGACCAGTAGCCAGCCAAGTGTTCCACGCCGGTGTCTCCCAGGGGGCAACTCAGCAGGATGCTACTGGTTGACTGGCTTCAACTCTGGCTCCCCCACGGTCAAAACAGACAACCGTGAGGTCCACCTGCCTAGGAGCTGGCTGGTTGCCCTCTTCCGCTTGGAGCTGCAGGTGGCTCATCTGAACCTCCTGTTTGGCCTGTTGAAGTTGTTTTTTGGGTCTCGCTCTCTCTACCTCAGAGTGCACGGCAGGCCAAGGCAAAAGCGAGGCCCGGGCCATGGAGCTGCACGCTAGCAACAAAAAACAACAGGCGCACATCTGCGCTGCTGCATTGCTCAGTGGCGGGATCGAACCGCCGACATTGGACTTGGCACGAGATTCGTATTAGGTCCACATCATAACCAACTAGATCAACCGAGCTGTTGTTGCACGTGATCTTACGCGTGCAACAACATCGGACAGCATTGCTCGGCCCGCGCACGGCGCCGATAGCTAGTTGAACGTACACTATCAAAAGGACGGGCGCCACGTGCACCAGACTTTGACCTGGAAGAGAGCGGCGCTCATAGACCACTGACACCGCCGCCACCGCCAAAAAGTGATCGCACCCAGGTTTGAACTGAGGACCTTCAGTGAACTGAATGTTAAACTGACGTGATGACCAACTACACCATGCAACCGCGTGTGAGCCCTTGGAGCCTTGTACACCATATCACCACGCCGCTCTCTACTCTCTTCTTGTCCGCGCGAGAACCTGGCTTTAAAGCTGCGCAGCAGGAGTAGAGGGCTGAGGCAAGACTGCTTCAGGACAGTGTTGCCCTGCCAAGGGCGAGACTGTTGTCTGGCCTCTCGTGAGCCAGGGGTTGTCAGCTCGCTGGCAGAGAGACGTGCGCCTGTGTGAGAGGCAAAAAAGAGGGTGTGCCCCCACACAGGATCGAACTATGGACCTTTCGCTTACTAGGCGAACGCTCTGCCACTGAGCCATAGGGGCCACATAGCCGCGTCCATTCGGCGTGTCAACCCACCGGGCACAACAAGCCGGCGTGGCCGTCGGTCGTCTTTTGTCCTCAATGTCTGCACCCGCGGGTCCTCTTTCTTGCCTCTTTCGCATCCAAGCGCTGTATGGACGTTGCATCAACTCACTTCAGCAACCACGTCTTCACCACCAGCCTGCTGTGCCAGCTGTGTGTCGCTCTCTTCACCTCGTACCTCCCGCCCTTGCCCCTTGCCCTCTCCCATTGGTGCTTGTTCCATCCCCAACGCCTGAACGAGCCTGCGCACATCCTGTATGTGCGCAGCAGAGCTGGCTATAAGTTGGCAGCACTCACGACACAATCAAACTCGTCTCCCTTGTTGCACACGCTCAAGCCTCAAGAACTCAAGCGCATTGAGAGAGGGTTTGAGGGCTGCTCATGGCAAGGCCAGACAAGGCTTGCTGGCTGCCACTTAGTAATGCATAAAGCGAACCCGCTTGCGCAATGCGCCTTGTTGAGGAGAGGTTGAACTGGGCTTGAACCCCCAGCACGCAGCGCGAGTTTGGACCCCTCTCAACTCGCCCCGCTCGAGCCTTGCTTGATGCCAGCTCAAACAAAGCCTTCAAATTGCCCTGCTTGATCTGCTCCTGACCGGGCTCGCTCCAGGCTTACTCGAGCGCGCTTTGACCAGCTCTCGACCGCCCCTCCTCAAGTCTTGCCCCTGCTTACCTCGCTTGCTTGCCGCCACTTGTCCGACTCGCCCTCTTGCGCCCTCTTATCCTACGTGCAGCTCCGAGTGCTGCCCAGTTGGGCCGAGGGTGAGGAGCAGGGCAGATGCGTGAGCAGGACAATCTTCAAGGGGAGGATGACAGGCAGAAAGAGGGACAGGCAAGAACCGGGAGGAAGACAAGGAAGGAGAGGAACGTGGTGAAAAATCGGCAGTCTTGGTAAGGGCACAAAGAGGAGAGGTACGCAGCAACGCACCTGTAGTATACAAAGAGAAAGGGCGTCCTGCGCGCGCACATTGAGGAGGACGAGAGAGAGAGTCAGGTTGACGTTCTCAACCAGTCCGGAATCGAGTTGCTGGTGGTCGGGGCGCCCTCGCTACCTCCTGCTTGCCATTGCTGATGTCTCGAGGGACAGTACAAGAGGGAGAGAGGGACGCTCCAGGCCAAGCCAAGACAATGTGCGCGCGAGAAAGAGGCCACAGAGGCGATAGGGGTCAGTGCCGCACCTCGGCGAGCCTGCAGGGGCCCACGGGCGCACAACGGCGCGTCAAGTTTGGGCAAGGTGGACAAGACTACATGCAGAGAGATGTAGGAGTCACAGACAACACGATCTGGAGGATAAGGTCAAGACGAAGCGAGGAAAAGGAAGGAGAGGAGCAAGGAGAGCGTTGGTGCTTGCGGCGACAAGCCAAGTCAAGCTGCCCTGGTCAAAGCGTTTGTTTGAGGCGAGCCTGGAGTAAGGGATCGATCGAACAGGGGCAGGTTGGTTGAGGAGCCCGAGCTGCGCTCCAGCGAGCCTCCGACGGACGGTCCTGCACTCCCGACCGTCTAGCATTTTAGGATGGCTACAGATTTGCTACTGCGCGCCCGTGCACCATCAACAGGTGTTTTGGCCGAGCGGTCTAAGGCGCTAGCTTAAGGACGTCTCCTGGATGATCCGCTAGTCCGAAAGGGCGTGAGTTCGAATCTCACAGACATCATAATCTTTTGCTCCCGGCCAGAAGTGCGTCGCGATACAGAGCAGGAGGCTTGCAAAGCTACGTGCACGGCCCCCTGCGTCCAGCGCTCGCTCGCAAGGCGTCCCTGGCCAGGACGACCGCCGCACCGCCTCCTCGTTACAACTCTCGCGCACGCGGCTCCTCGTCCGGCTCGCCATCTCGCGGCGACAAGCTCAAACGCGCTCGCTCTTGCTCTCGGTCGCTCACAGCACGGCTCGCTCGTGGACCCTCGTCCTTTCCACGTCTGCGCCGCTTTCGCTCCTGCTCGGCTCGTCGCGAGAACCGGACTCGCCGAGTGCGAAGACGAGAACGACCTCGAGCGACGTTGCACTGCCCTCAGACAGCTACGCGCACCTCCTCCCACCCCGCACGCAGCCCTCGAGTAGCTCGACCCGACGAGAGGGGCCGCCGGCGAGCCTGTGCGCGGGCAAGGGGCCGCGAGTCGACTCGCCGAGCCCGGGACACGCCGACGACGACGAGCTGTGGCGGCGACGGTCTTGGTCGGCGCACGCCCGAGTCGGCGACGAGCGTGTCGAGGAGGTAGTTGAGCTGGACGACGCAGGCGTGCGAGGGCGACAGGCTGGAGGGGGAGGGTCCAGAGAAGGACCGAGGCGAGGGCGACGACGGGGGCGGAACGGGCGCAACGCGAGGGAGGAGGGACACGCCGGACTGACGGATGACCGACGACGACGACGACGATGATGATGATGGCGTCGGCGAGAACGAGAGCCGAGCCAGGTCGCGGTGGGTGGGCCGGTGCGAGCGCGCGAGGTCGGACAAGCGACGAGGGCTCGCTCGACGGCGAGGCGACATTGAGGGGGAGGGCGAAACGGCCGAGAGGACTTCTCTTGTGCGACATTGGTGCTCGAGGCTGACGCCAGTTGCAGCTGCGAGCGAGGCGAGGGTCAGCGCGGCGAGTGTGGGCGCCGGAGGAGAGGGGGCGCACCTGCTGTAAGGGTCCCGGCCGCGCCCTGCGCTTGCAATACTCGGCTCGTCACATGCCATGACCGTCTCGGCGATGCTCGAGACAGCTTGCCGGGTGGTGCGGTCGCGGTTGAGGTCGAGGTGAGGGGCGAGGCGAGGCGAAGAACGAGGCGGCGACGGCGAGCGCAGGTAGGAGCAGCCTGTAGGAGCAGTGGCCCAGCCTGTGGTGCGCACCTGGCCGCGTTCGTGGCAGCGAGAGTGAGGCCGACGCGAGGCGGACCTCATCGCAGCCGGCGAGACTTGAAGGGTCGCTCGGAATCGTCTGTCGCGCTCCGCACAGCACTCGGCACGGCAGAGCTGCGCCAGAGCTAATCGCACACCTCAACTGCAGCACCCGCAACTCGCTGCACCTAGATCGGCGTCGTCGTCGCCACTCTCGCTCTCGACGAGCACCGCCTCGTCCTCCGTGCTCTCGCATCCCCCCTTCACCGCCGAGCACGCCATGGGCAAGCACGGCAAGGCCCTCAAGAAACGCCGACTCGAGCAACAAGCCGCCCACGCTACCCTCGCCTCGCCCGACTCGGCCGACGACGACCACGCCAACGTCGACTCGTCTGCTCGCGACTTTCTCGGCGGCCTCGTCAGCCCCGCCGAGCTCGCCTACGCCGTCAAGACGCTCGACACGCTCGTCAAGCATCCCGACCTCCTCGCCGACAAGCACAACACGCCTCACCTGCGCCCGCTGCGCCGCGCCGTGTTTGACTTTCAGCGCACCGCCGCCGACCTCGCCGGAACCGGTGCGTCCTCGTTCCTCTCGTCGGCCGTCTCGATGGCCTCGACTGACTCTGTCGACACCGTCACAGGCAACTCGCTCTCGTCGCGCATCTCGGCCGCCCTCACCCACCACCGCCACGTCGACGCCCTCGTCCTCCTCGCCGAGCTCCGCATCCGCGACCAGCACCCCAAGCTCGGCGCACTCCAGCGTTGGGTGCGCGACTGTGATGCCGCCTCGAGGTCCGACGGCTCATTCGGCGACGACATGGTCCTGCGCGTCCTCGACGCCGTCCTGCGCTGCACCAACGGCGAGCCCCGACCCGGCGACGACGACGGCCTCGTGCGCGGTACCGTGGGCCAGGTCGTCGTACGCCAACACGAGTGGATCCACCGCAAACCCGCAGACGAGGGCATCTACCGCGACATCGTCGCCGGCCGCTTCCCTCGTGCGTTCCTCGGGCCCTCTTCCCTTCCTTCCCTCCCTCCCCTCCTGCCTCCTGCCTCCTACTGACAGCCTCTCTCACCCGCAGCACCCGCCGAACGTGACGCACTCGCGTCGCAGTTCTCGCTCCTCCACACCGTCCCTGCCGCCGACCGCCTCCCGCCCAACCTCCACCCGGCCCTCCTCTTCTCGTCCTCGCCCGGCGCCATCCGGCTCTCGCCGTCGCCGCCCACGCCCGTCGAGCGTCTCGACGTGCCGCATGTCCCCGGCGCCTTCCTCCTCACCAACGTCCTGTCGCCCGCCGAGTGCCGCAGCATCCTCGCGCACGCCGAGGCCGTCGGGTTCCGCCCCGACCAGCCCGTCGACGGCGACCAGAGCGTCCTCGCGCACAACTTGTACTGGCTCGCCGACAAGCCGTTCCTCGACACGTTCTGCGCCAGGTTCCTCCACCTGTGCCCCCAGCTCATCGACGGCAAGAGGGTGCGCGGCATCAACGCCCGCTTCCGGGGTGCGTCTCTCTCTCGCTTTCCCTCCCTCGCCCTGTCGTCGCCCCGCACTCACTCTCTCATGCACCTGTCTTCCTTTCTCTCACGCCCCTCCTCGTCGCTCTCCTCGGTCGTCGCGCCCTCTCGCCTCTTCCTCGCCCGCCAACCGTTCACCTCACTCCCTTCGCGTTCCTCCTCTACGCCCGCCTGCCCCATCAGTGTACCGCTACGTCCCTGGCGCCATCTACCGCCCGCACATCGACGGCGCGTGGCCGGCGAGCGGCGTCGACCCCGAAACGGTGCGTTCGCCTGTCCGCTCCGATTTGCGGCCGGCTCGGCGCTGCCCACTAAGCTGCGCTCGCCGGGTGCTGGCGGCAAGTGCCGCTCAACTGACGCTCGTCTACGTGCCTGCAGGGCGAGTACCTGTACGACTCGTCGCCCCACGACAAGCCGCAGTGGTCGAGGTTGACCTTCCTCGTGCGTCCGCCCCTTTCTCTACTCTCTCAAAACTCTGGCACACGTGGACTGAAGAACGCTCCCTCCCGCCCCTCCTCGTCAACGTGTCTCTCCCCCACCGTCGTCGTCCACCTCGTCCCTCCGCCTCGTCGCACGTCACCTGCAGATCTACCTCAACGACTCGTTCCTCAATGGCTGCACGACCTTCTTCCTCCCCTCGTCGCGCCCGTCGACGCTCAACGCCTTTCCCGTCAAGCCGTCGCAGGGCTGCGCCCTCGTCTTCCCGCACGGCGACTCGCGCGGCTCGCTCCTGCACGAGGGCAGCCCGGTCGGCGAGGGCGGCGCCAAGTACGTCATCCGCACCGAGGTCCTGTACGACGCGTACGAGCAGGTGCCCGAGGGCGTCGTTGGCGGCAAGGAGGGCGAGAAGGACGAGGGCGTCGAGGTCTGAGCGGGCGAGTCTTGGTCGGGCTCGGTGGGCAGGAGCGGTGGCGATGGGTCGTTCCTTACTTTGTCTCGAGCCTGTAACGATGATGCGGCTTTCCCTTTCACTGGCCCGAGAGGCGAGCGCCGAGAGCTGCCGAACCGCAACCATCTCCTGCTCGCTGCCCGAACGTGCAGCGAGTGCTCTCTCAACTTCCGAAACCTCGTGCCGAAGCGAGGGAACGAGCCCAATCGAGACTAGCACTGAAAGCGCGGAGCCCTGAGGCCCAAGAAAGTCCAAGGGAGAAAGTGACGGCCCGCCTCGCCCGCGCTCTTTCGCTCCGGCGCGACGCTCGCGCCTCGCTCGTCCTGCACGGTCGTCGACACGCAACCGTAAACATGCACAAAAAGAGTCCATTCCACGACCTGCGAGCGAGATCTACGAGCGCACAAAGGTCCTACCGCTGCGGAAGGTTCAAGGTGCGTCAGATCGGCTTTCTCGACGTCCACCGGCGCCGCTTCTGCGCCGACCGCCCTCGGCAACCGACCCTGAGAGAGAGAGAAAGAGAGAGAGAGGACAGAGGAAAGAGAGTGAGAGGAGAGGACGCACCTGGCCGTCTTGCGCTCGCCCTCCTCGACGGGCTCGGGCTGGGCGCGCCGCAAGACCTTGAGGAAGCTCGTCGTGCGCACGCGCAGGCGCGAGTGGAGGTACGCCTTGCTGCACTTGATGTTGTAGTGGAGGAAGTCGCGGAAGAGCTGTCTCAGGTCGAGGCCGGAAGGACGAGGGAGAGGGAGAGAGGCGGTGAGCGCGTGCTCGGGCTCGAGCGGGAGGAGAGGTAGAGAAGGAGCTCGACGACGCACCTGGATCTGCGTGATGGTCGACGCGTACGACTGAGGCGTAAAGTGGCGAGGGAACAGGACTGCGGAGGAGGCACGAGGGGTGAGCGGGTTGAGCCTCGACGAGTCGCTCGCGAGCGAGGCCGCGAGGGAGGAGAGACGTCGACGCACCGAACGTGACATAGCCAGCGCGCTCCGTCATGTCCAGGCCCTTGAGGTGGCGGATCTCGAGCGGCGGCTCGCGGTTTGAGTACAGGACCTGGGGCGCCGTCTGGCAGCTCGGGCGGCGACGGGCGTCGACAAACTCTTGGAGAAAGACCTTGCCGAGAATGCGGTCCGTCTCCTCCTTGAAGATGGTCGAGAAGACGACGGTGACGCGGTCGGACGACGGGAGGAGGTAGATCGCCTCTTCAGGCCTGCGAGCGAGACGCCGGGCTGGAGGTCAGGGATCGGTCGCGATGAGGAAGAGGAGGAAGCGGCAGGGCGCACCGGTAGTGGACGCTCATGACCTCGCCACGCGGGTCCTTGACGCCGTCCTCGACCGGGTTCTGCTCCATGTCGCGCTGGATCGCAAAAGCGCGCTCGAACGGCGCGGCGAGCGCGTTGCGCTTGAGGAGGGCGAGCGACTGGATCAGGGCGGTGCGCTCTTCTGCGGGGAGTACATGTAGGTGAGACGTGGCGGGAGGGAACAAGGAGGGGGCGGAGAGCTGGACGCACCTCCCTCGGGCGGGCCCTGGTCGAGGTCGACGACGAGCGTGAGCGAGAACCCGTCCTCGGTCTGGCCCTCGGGCAAGAGGCGCGACCCGTACTCGCGCTCGAGGACGTCGAGTGCGCCGTACTGCTTGAGCTCTTGCCAGCAGGGGACGTCCATCGAGAGGACGAGCTGCGTCTTGCGTTCCGGGGTCGAGAGGTGGTACCGGACCGAGTCGAAGTCGACAAACGACTGGTCGAGGCTCGTAGGCCTGGATGTCGCGATGTCGTCGAGTCGAGCAAGACGTGTCGAGTCGGACAGGCGCACCGAGGCGAGGTTGGATCCGAGGTCGAGGTGGGGGGAGAGGGGGAGGGGGAGGAGGGAGGACGAGGCGTCAACACTTGTGGGTGCGAGCAGGGGGGGGGGAGATGGTGAGAGGAGAGACTCGCCTGATGAACTTGTCGGCCAAAGTCTGGCGCAGGTACAGGTTGTCGGGCTCGAGGTCGACGCCCATGATGACGGCGAGGAAGGAAGGGAGCGAGGCGAGACGGCGACGGGGCGGGGCGAGCTCGGATTTGGACGAGGATCGAATGCGAGTGCTTGTGAGCTGGTACAGCGGCAGCAAGGGCACGCTTGAGCGGTGTGACGAGGGCGAGATGGCCTGACCCTGGTCGTCCTCCTCCTCGCGCCCCTCGTCCCCCTCGACACTGCTCGCCGCACCTTGCTGTGCCTGCGCCTGCGTCAGTCATCTACAGAGTACCGTCTCAGCTTCAGCCACCGACCACAAGCCGTCCACACGGCAACGCGAGGTGCGCTCCCTCTCCCCCACCTCGTCCTCGTCGCCCCTGTCCACCCTCCCTCGCCCAGCCACGTGGGCCACTCCCATCCGCCCGCACCGTAGCCTGTCGACTCGTGTACTCGAACGAGCGGCAGGGCCGGCCACCGCAGCGCCTTTGCCGAGTCTCGCGCCTCGAGTCGCACCCAGTCTTGCGCTCCGGACGACCCGAGCGGGCTGCACTCTTGCCGAGGAGCTCAGCAATGTGTCGCAATCCCACAGACCGCGAGCTGACCCTCTCGATCCCTGTGCGCAGTCTCTCAGCCCCGAAACCGCGACCGTCCTCGCACCCCTCGCCACTCGCGCCTCGTCCACCACCCTCGCCGCGAGCTCAGCCCAACATGGGTGCCCTCTTGTCGATCCCGTTCCTCGGCTCGATCGGCGGCCTCGGGTCGACCTGTCTCACGGGCCTCGCCTTCTTCTGCACCGGCCAAGCGGTCAGTCTCACGTCCGCTGCCTGCTCTCGTGCTGCCTTGCCCTCGTTGGGCTTGGCTGGCGCAGTCGTCGACCCTGTGGTCAAGGACACACTGACCCTCGAGCTGCTCGCAGGCCTCGGCGCTCACGCGCAGCTGCAACTGCAACTCGTCGGTCGCGACCCGGGTCGGCTACTCGTTCATCTTCCTCGTCAACTCGCTCGTCGCCTGGATGATGCTCACCGACTGGGCCATCAAGCTCGTCGCCGAAAAGAGCTTCGACTGGATCAAGATGGAGTGCAGCGGCGGCAAGTGCTACGGCGTCCTCGCTGTGAGTCCCCTCGTCTCCTCGACCCTCTCTCTTCTCGTTCTCTCCTCGACCCGCGCCGCCGTCTTCCTCTTTCACACGTTGCCTGTGTCCCTAGATCGCGTCACTGACGTGCGCACTCGTGCAGGTCCACCGCATCTGCTTCGCCCTCGCCGCGTTCCACGCCATCCTGTCGCTCGCCCTCGTCGGCGTCAAGGACACGCGCTCCAAGCGCGCCGCGATCCAGAACGGGTGGTGGGGCCCAAAGGTCCTCGCCTGGATCGTCCTCGTCGGCCTGTCGTTCCTCGTGCCCAACGGCTTCTTCATCCACTTCTGGGCGTCGTGGGCCGCCCTCCCCGGCTCGATGGCCTTCATCCTCATCGGCCTCGTCCTCCTCGTCGACTTTGCCCACACGTGGAGCGAGACGTGCCTCGAGCGGTGGGAGGCGACCGACTCGGCCGTGTGGAAGTGGGTCCTGATCGGGTCGACGCTCGGCCTGTACGCCCTCACGGTCGCCCTCACGACGGTCCAGTACATTTTCTTCGCCGGCACCGGGTGCGGCCTCAACACGTCGCTCATCACGCTCAACTGGGTCCTGTCGCTCGCCGTCTCGGCCCTGTCGGTCGCGCCCGCCGTCCAAGAGTCGAACCCGCGGTCGGGCCTCGCCCAGAGCGGCATGGTCGTCGCCTACACGAGCTACCTCACGACGTCGGCCATCGCCAACCACGACGACCCGGGCAGCGCCGGGAGGTGCAACCCGCTCCAGTCGCGGGCGGCGGGCGCGAGGACGGGCATGGTCGTCCTAGGCGCCGTCTTTACGTTCCTCGCCATCGCCTACTCAACGTCGCGCGCCGCGACCCAGTCGAGGGCGTTCTCGCCCGGCGGCGCCAAGTCGCGGCCCGACGCGCAAGGCGACGGGTACGAGGCCGTGCAGAGTCTCGAGCCGGGCGAGCTCGAGACGGTCGTCCGCACCCAGCCGAGGCGCGAGGAGACGCTGCGGTACCAGGCTCTCAAGGCCGCCGTCGAGGAAGGGTCCGTCCTCCTTTCTCTCATCTCTCTCTCCCGTTGCTGTCGACCTGACCTCGCCCTGTCTCTACCTCCTTCCTCCCCAACGACCACCTCCTCCCTCCCTGGCCTCGTCCCGCCGCCCGTCTCGTCTCTGTCTGCGCCTCCTCGCCTCTCAGGTCTCTACCGGCCTCTGTACTCGACGCATCCGACTCGGACGACGAGGACGAGGGCGGTGCGCCCGGCGGCATGTCGCCCGTCAACGACGACGAGAAGGCGGGCACGCGGTACAACTACTCGTACTTCCACGTCATCTTCGTCCTCGCCACCATGTACACGGCATGCCTCTTGACCAAGTGCGTCGGCCGTCCTCCCTGTTCGGCGCGTCGAGCCCGTCACTCACCTCGAGCCCTTCTCCCCTCCTCCTCGCCTTCTCGCCGCCACTCTCGCTCGACGACTCTCGCTCGTCGCCTGCCCGGCCCATCCTCCTCGTCATCTGTCTCGCCTCCTCAAATTCGCCTGCCGTCGAACGTCGTCTTGTCCCTGGACAGCTGGTGCGTCTCGTTCTCCCCTTCTGCGTCGCCCGTCTCGCCAGATCCTCGCTCACTCTCGCCTTGCGCCGTTCTCGCGCAGGTCGGTCGTGTCGACGGTTGGCGGCGGCGAGGGCGACGGCACGCCTGTGCGGATCGGGCGGTCGCACGTCGCGTTCTGGATGCGGATCGTGTCGGGCTGGACGTGCCTCGCCATCTACGGCTGGAGCCTGGCGGCGCCTCTCGTGCTCCCGGACCGGTTCTGAGGGACGAGGCTGCGTGTAACACTGTCGAGCATTCTCGAGGAGGAGCGCGAAAGAGAGAGATGAGCGTGAGCGAGAACCGCCGTGGTCGCGGACCCTGGTTGAAGGGACTTGCCTCGTCCTCGTCGCTCGCCCTCTCGCACGCGCGATCTGTCGGGCCCCGCACCTTCTCGAGCACGCTCCAATGTCGCTCCCGAGCCCACCCACGGCCGCGCACCTCCCCAAGTCGTCCTCCGGCCCCGCCGACTCGCCCTCATCTGCGCCGGGCTCTCCCTTCCCCTCTCGCCCTCCGTCGCCCTCGAGTGGCCACCGCACCGCCTACGCCTACCCGCACACCCCCGATCTCGCCTCGGTCTACACGCCAGCCTCGAGCGTGCGCGACTCGAGCGCGCCCGCGAGTGCCGCAACTTCCCGAGCAGCGTCCCTCAGCAAGGACCCGCTCCTCAAGCCCAAACGCCGCGGGTCGATCCGCGCACAGGGCGCACAGGGTGTCAGCGCGTGGCTGCGCCGCGCCCTCAAGCGCGACGAGCGCGACGCGCAGGCGCTCGAGCTCGAGGAGCGCGGCAGGTCGAGGCGGCCGAGTGCGGCTCAGGCGGAGCGCGCTGCGGCGGCGGCAGAGTTGGGAGCAGAGCAGGCGGCGAGTACGCTCAAGACGGGCCGCAAGAAGCTCAAGATGAGCCGCGAGCGGGCGCAGTTTGTGTGCGCGTTCGCCATGATCGCCCTCGTCGGTCCGTCCCTCTTCCTCGTCGTCTCGCCTCTTTCGAGCCCGACTGACTCGTTGCCCCTGCGCGTGACAGGCATGAACGACTCGGCAACCGGCGCCAACCTCGACTCGATGCAGGAGCACTACAACGTTTCCTACGACAAGATCTCGACCGTGTTCCTCGTGCGTGGCCGTCCTTCCCCTTCCCGTCATGCGTCCATGAACTGACTCGAACGAGCGTCGGCAGGCCAACACGGCGGGCTACTTCCTGTCGTCCATCTCGTCGCCGTTCCTCCTGCACCACTTCGGCCTTCCCACGACCCTCCTCGTCGCCGCGGCGGCCATGTCGGTCGGGTGCGTCACGCTGTCGGTCGCCCCGCCATTCCCCGTCTTCGCCACGATGCTCCTCTTTCTTGGTTTCGGCAGCGGCGTCGTGAGTCCTCTTCTAGCCGTCGCCTCCTCCTCGGCCGTGCCGCGGCGTCGACTGACCTCGTCGGTCTCTTCCGCGCGCAGTACGACGCCTCGATCACGACCATCGTCTCGCACGAGGAGGACGGCGTCCTCATGTCCTGGCTCTACTCCTGCTTCGGCGTGCGTCCCCCCTTTCTCGCCGTTCTCGAGCGCACCTCCTGACCTTCCTCGGTCGCAGGTTGGAGCGGCCATCTCGCCCATTATGATTGGCGCCTTTGTCGACAAGCACATCCCGTGGCAGAAGTACTATCTGTGCGTCCAAATTCTCCCCTCTCTCGAGTGAGCGAGCACGCACTTACTCGCGAGCCTCGCGCAGCATGCCGCTCGGCATCTCGCTCCTCCTCGCCCTCATTGGCTTTTTCGTCTTCCGTGGCTGTGCGTCGAACTCTCTTCCCTTCCCTTCTGGACGACCCCTGACCTACTCGATCGCACAGACGAGATCCCGCCGGACGAGGCGCACGACGCCGCTCTCGCGACCGTGCAGGCGCCCGAGACGACGACTGGCGGCTCGAGCTCGGGCGAGGTCGTACATGCTCGCGCCGTCATGTCTGCCCAACGGCGCATGAAGCTGTGCCTGCGCATGCCGTCGGTCTACGTCGGGTTCCTGCTCATCATCTGCGCGTGCGTCGACCCTCTCTCTTTTCGTCCCCCTACCCTCCCTTGCCCCTCTCCTTCGACGCCCAAGGTGTCTCTCGCCTCAACGTCCTCGTCGCCTTTCCCGGCGGCGCATCCACACGAGATTGACCCGCCCTCGTGCCCGCAGCTTCGCCGCGACCGACACCCTGAGCGCCTGGATCGTCTCTTTCATGGTCTCGAAGCGCTCGTCGCCCGCCGCCGCCACTCGCTACGTGCTCGCTGGCATCTGGGCGGGCATCGCGCTCGGCCGCGTCTTCCTCGCCTGGCTGCTCAACAAGCGCCTGGGCGAGAAGGCCTACTCGATCCTCCTCCTCGTCTTTGCGTGCGCCTTCCTCGGCGTGCTGTACGTGCGAGACTTTATCATCGATGCAGGTGCGTCTCCCTATCCGTCTTCTTGGGTCGGCGGTCCTCCTGGAGCACCTCACTCACGGGCCTTCCTCTCCTCCCCTCCCTTCCTCCTCGCCTTCTTCACCCGCCCGCAGTTGCCGTCGTCCTCGTCGGCTTCTTCATCGGACCCGTCACGCCCAAGGTCATGGACGTAGTCGGCGTGCGCGTCCCGCCGTCGCTCAAGGCGAGCGTCATGAGCCTCACTATCGGTCTCGGTGCGCTCCTCTTTCTCCCTCTCTTTGCGCTCGCCGCTCCTTTCCTTCTCCTCATGAGTCGCCTCACTGACTATGCTCTTTCCTCCTCTGCAGGCCTCATGGGCTCTGCGCTCGGCCCGCTCCTATTCGGCATCGTCGCCGGCCGAGGCGGCCTCTCGAGCCTGCCCGCCGTCCTCATCGGCATCTCGGTCGTCAGCATCGTCGGGTGGCTGTGCCTGCCCAAGAACCGCCGTCGCGAGGACTGAGAGCGTGCGCGGTGCACCTGGTGGGCATGCGTCGACGGCGGCGGTGGCACCTGTCGGCCGGGCCGCCGGGGGCGAGGCCTCGGCGTTTCGCCCGTGTTGGGGGTCGGCTTCTCGGCTCGTCGTACAAAGCCGGTCGACGCGGTCGTTGGGAGGTCTTTGGGGAGGGCGAGCAGCAGCGCAGACGAGCATCTTTGGCCTGTATCAGAAGCGTCCTTGCACTGGCTCGAGCAGCGAGAGGGCGAGGACCGTGCGCGCAGAGGCTCGCTTTCTCGGCTTACCGACCGATTCTCGCAAGATTGTACACCTCCCCTCGTGCTCGTCTCGCGCATCGGGGATGGACGAGCGAGCAGGCGGAGATTGCCCACCAAAAAGAGCTTGGCCCTCTCCCACCACCGTCTCACGCTCGCTGTGCACCTGGCTTGCCTCTCACTCGCCATACACGGTGCGTCGACCTTCCCCAAGCCGGTGCAGCTGGCCCCACAAGCTCAGGCGAGGCGGGCTCGAGTCGGACGGACCCAGGGCGACGGAACGGTGGCCAGTGGCGCACGAGAGGCTCAGGGCCGCAGCGCTAGCTGCTGTGCGCGTTGCAGGCGGGCAGTCAGGCGAGGTGGACTCGCGCGCAGCGTCCTCGAGCTGCGGCGACGAGCGGAGGAGCGGGGCCACCACCTCTCGCAGAAGACTGACCTCTGCGCTCTCCCGCCTACAGCCTCTCGATCCACCTAGAGCGACCATGCAGTTCGACACGTACGCCGCATCGCCCGCCCTTCCGCGCCAGTCGGGCTTCCTGCGCTCGATCAAGGACGCCCCTCGCCCTCCGACGCCGACGGGCATGCCGACCGCGTTCGAGTCGTCGTACGACCTGTTCCTCAACCCGGTCGTCCCCATCGCGTTCGGCATCGTCTACTTTGCCGTCGCCAAGACGCTGTCGCACCTCCAGAACGGCAAGAACCGCATCCCGGGCAAGCGCTGGCAGGCGTTCGTCTTCTCGCACAACGTCTTCCTCGCCATCTACTCGGGCTGGACCTTCCTCGGCACGGCGCCCCAGGTGTTTGGCGCCTTCTGGCGCGGGTTCGCCGAGCACGGTGTCGCCGGCCTCACCCACGCCTTCTGCGACTCGAGCTTCGCCATCTGGTCGAGCGAGTCGTTCTCCAAGTTTGCCTACCTCTTCTACCTCTCCAAGTTCTACGTGCGTCCCTCTCTCTCTCTCTCTGTGTGTGTCACACCTTGTCGGGTCCTGTCGCAGCCGTACTCACTCAACGGGCGCGTCCACAGGAGATTGTCGACACGGCCATCCTCCTCCTCAAGGGCAAGAAGGTCGGCATGCTCCAGTCGTACCACCACACGGGCGCCATCTGGACCATGTACTCGGCCTACGTCACCCAGGCCATGCCCGTGCGTCCCTGCCTTTCTCTCGCTCAACTCGGCCTCGTCGCTTCGGAGCGAGCGCTGACCCGCCGACGACCTGCAGATCTGGCTCTTTGTCGTGTTCAACTCGTTCATCCACTCGATCATGTACACGTACTACGCCTTCTCGACCGTGTCGCTCCCGTTCCCGCGGTTCCTCAAGAAGAGCTTGACGCGCCTCCAGATCACCCAGTTCCTCGTCGGCGGTTCGCTCGCGGCGTCGTACCTGTTCATCAAGCTCCCCGAGCTGCCCTCGTGGCCTACGTCGACCGACGCCGCACGTGCCCAGCTCACGCAGGCGGCGAGCTCGTTCGAGGCCGGCGTCAACGCGCTCCGCACCGAGGGCGCGAGGTGCCTCCCCAACCAGGGCCAGCGTGCTGCGACGATCATCAACTGCATCTACCTCGTCCCCCTCAGTACGTCCGGCCGTTCTCTGTCATTTTCGTCCCCGTCAAGGTCTCGGTTTCTGATCCTCGTCCCCGTCGCCTCGCCCTCCTCGTCCCTCGTCTCTGCTCGCTCTCGCCGTCAACAGCCTATCTCTTTGCCGCCTTCTTCGTCAAGACGTACAAGAAGTCGCAGCAGGCGGCCAAGGCCAACGCGGCCAAGAAGAATGCCTAGACGCTTAGACGCCGTCGCTCTCGCAACCCCCTCGTTCCTCTCCCTCTCTCTTCCTCAGCAGTCGCAAGTTCCGGTTTCTCTCCTCTCCTGATCAGTCCTAGTCCGCTTGTCGTTACCACCCCTTCCCTCACTCGTTCCGTCTTTCCTGTCGCACTCCCCTTCGCAAAACCCCTTGGCCTCGCTCCGTGGGCCGCCTCTCTCCCTCGTTCGCGTCTTTTCCCTCCTTTCTCTGCAAATAGATCCCTCTCGTTCTTCGCCCTCTGCACTACACGTGCGTCTCTCACACGTCGAGCACTCTGTGGGCGCTGTCTGAGCGAGAGCCGGCGGCGGTGCGAGAGCAGCTTGAACGCGCGAGCGACAGCGTGTGGGTCTCCCTGCCGGCGGTCGCGAGCATGGACGGTTCCGAGAGCCTCACGCGGGCTGCTACGAGCATTCGTCGCCGTCGCCAGCCAGTTGCGACCGCCGGCTCGAGGTGCGACTCGCTCGCCTCGACAACTCGCTCGCCCCGCCGCCATGGCCAGCTCGAGTCGCCGTACGCGGTCTCAGGTCGCTGCTGAACTCGCTCAAGCCCGCGTGCGGGTCGCCCAGCTCGAGGACGAGCTCCGAACAACCTCATCATCGCCGCCTCCCTCAACCTCGTCCGCCTCGTCGTCCACCAGCTCCGGCCACCGCCCTGACGCCCGAACAAGTACGAGGGGCGACACGCCACTCGGCCTGCGCGAGTACAAGCGCTACGGGCGTCAGATGATGCTCTCGCAGGTCGGCCTCCCCGGTGCGTCCGCCTCTCCTTCTTTCTGAGTCCCCTCTGCCTCACCAGATGACAGCTGACAGCTTCCGGCAACAGGTCAGCTCAAGCTCAAACGCGCGCGCGTCCTCGTCGTCGGCGCAGGAGGACTCGGCTGCCCCGTCTTGCTCTACCTCGCTGCCGCAGGAGTCGGTGCGCTCCCTCTCTCTCTCTCGCCTACGCGCCCCTCAGGCCCACACCTGACCTCTCGCCGACGACAGGCAACATCACGATCGTCGACCACGACACTGTCGAGCTGTCCAACCTGCACCGCCAGGTCCTCCACACCGAAGGCCGCGTCGGCATGAGCAAGGCCCACAGCGCCAGGCTCGCACTGCAAGCGTACGTGCATCCTCGCATAGATGAGCACGTTCGTGTCCTGACCCTGTCGCACCCGCAGCCTCAACTCGGACGTCGCCGTACACGCCCACGAGCTCGCCTTCACCCCGTCCCTCATCCACTCGCCTTCGTCCACCTCGAGCACGACGCCGGCCTCCCTGCGCTCGGGCAACTTTTCCCTCGTCCTCGACTGTACCGACAACCCGGCGACCCGCCAATTCGTCAACGCCTACGCCGTCGCGCACGATATCCCGCTCGTCAGTGGCGGCGCGGTCCGGGCCGAGGGCGTGGTCGGCGTCTACAACCTGCCACTCTCGCCTTGCCCACCCTCCTCCTTCACCGCCGACATGCCGACACCTCGAGGCCCCTGCTACGCCTGCCTCTTCCCGCCTTCCGCACCCCCTTCCCCTCCACCCACCTACTCGTCCCCGGCCTCCTCGCCCGACGAGCAACTCGCTCGCGACCGCGCCCACGACGCGTACTACGAGCGCCTGAGCCTGAGTGGGACGGGCGCGTGTGCCGACGAGGGTGTCCTGGGCCTGTTGTGCGGCGTCGTCGGGCTCGGGATGGCGAGCGAGGCGATGCGGGTCTTGCTCGAGATCGGTCCGTCCGGCTCTCTCTCTGTCGCTTTTCTCTCGCGGCATGCAGACGGCATACTGACGACCGACCTGACGCAGCGACGCCGACCTTGCACCTCTTTTCGCCTTTGTCGGCTGCGCCGTACCGCACGATCAAGCCTCGAACGCGCAAACCCTCCTGTCCGACTTGCGGCACCTTTCCCTCCCCTGTTCCTCTCGCCCCTTCCCCCTCTGCCCTTGATCTCGCCCCACCTCGTCCGCCATCGCCCACCTCGAGCGCGAGCACCCCGGCCTCGCGCTGGTCCGCCTTCCTCGCCTCGCCGACCGGCACCTGGCCCGGCTGGGTCGACCCGCTCTGCGCCCTGCCCGGCGTCGGCGCACTCGATCAGTCGCGTGAGCGGGCGCAGCAAGACGTGCGTGTGCCGGCGGCCCGGCTACGAGAGCGGCGAGGAGGCGTCATCGTCGACACCAGGCCGACGGCCGAGTTTGGGATCGCGAGCGTCGAGGGTAGCATCAGTCCGTCCGCTTTCAATCTTCCCCTCTCGCTTTGCCGCACAGCGCCTGACCCAAAGTCCGCACCCGCAGATATTCCGTTCGCTCAGCTGCTCAAGAATCCGGCCCTCGCGCTCGACGCCCTCGCCGACGCGTCGTCGTCCACTTCTGCCGCACCCACAACGACATCCTCGCCACCTGCCACCCTCCTGCCTGACCTCGTCGTTGCGCCAAAGATCGAGGACGACAGCGCCGCATCGCTGCTCTACTCGCAGCCGTCCTCGAGCCGCCCTCCCGCACCGCGGCGCGTCACCTTTCTCTGCCGGCGCGGCAACGACTCGCTCCTCGCGGCTCGTGCCCTGCGACGGCATCTGGCGACGACTGCGGCGGCGGGCCGAGACGGTGAGCGCGGCGAGGGTGCGCGCAAGGGCGACGATGGCGAGCGAGGAGTCGAGGTCGCGGTCGAGGTCGAGGTCGAGGTCGAGGTCGAGGTCGAGGTCGAGGTTGAGGACGTGCGGGGCGGGCTTGCGGCATGGGCGATGGAGGACCCCGAGTTCCCTGTGTATTAGACATCTCTCGCACTCCGCTCCCGGTCGAGGTCGTGCAACGCAGGCTACCCTCTCGCGAGAACGAGAACCACTCGAGCGAGACCGCGACTTTCGACTGCAGCTCGTCACACGAGACTACACAAGAGAGAGACTCTACCACATGAATCTCTGCCACCTCCCGACCTCGCGCTCGTCTCGGCCCTCGAGTCCCCTCCCATCGCTGCCGAGCGCAATCTCCCACCGGAACGGGCGCGCGACAAAGAGGTAGACGCACGTCGCCTGGACGGCGAGGTACAGGGCGGCTTCGAGAGCGAGTGCGAGGCGTTGTGTCGAAGGAGACGGTGCGGGAGGGGAAGAGGATCGTGCGCGACGGCGTCGAAGCGCGGCGTGATTGCGCTTGTGCTTGACCTGCTCGCCGACCGTGGCGTCCCTCGTCGCAACCGAGCCCGGTCCAGGCTCGGTGCCGGGCACGAGGTACAGTCTCGCGACGAGCATGGGCACGAGGAAATAGCGCGGCTCGAGGAGCGGCGTCGGGAGGAGGACGGCGACGGTGGCGCCGAGGAGAAGGATGAAGGAGGAGAGGGTGAGAGTGCGGGCGCGTGCTGCGGGAGAGAAAAGCTGTCAGTGTTGATCTCGGGGGACATGCGTTCCGACGAAGAGAAAGGTGGGAGTGCAGGAGGGAGGAGAGGATCGAGAGGAGGAAGAGCGGGCCCACCAAAGCCCTGCCACAGCAGCGTCGCCGCGACGAGGTAGCCAGGCGCGAGCGCGTACCTCGCGAGAGGATGGACATTGATGACTCGGCGCCACAGGTAGAAGGCGTAGTGGCGGTTGTCGGCAAGGAGGAACGGGTGGGCGATGCTGTTTCGGGCGGGCGGCGGCGGCGAGCAGAGGGCAGGTGCGGGCGAGGGTGCGGGCAAGGGACGTCAGGGACGACGCTCGAGAGATGACGAGGTAGGACGAGCGAGAGGATAGGGGGTCGGGCGAGTCATGAGTGGGCAGGAAAGGGAAGGGGCCGCCCGCGAGGAGGAAAATGAGGACTCGTCGACGCACGTGTACCGCTTGATGCTCCAGCACAGGCTGCCCAGTACTGCCACCGTCACGACGACTCTCCTGCGCAGATGAGAGTCAGCTCGCACCGCGCTGCCCGCCACGAAAGGCTTTGCCTCGACACGAGCCGAGGAAGAGGGAAACGGCGGGACGCACCTCGCGGTCCCGCACATCGTTCTCGCGGCTCGCCCTAGCGCCATGAAGCCGACGAGGTGCGGCGCGAAGAAGACGGTCGCGAACGAGACGCAGTAGTAGAGCTGCGGGACGTGCAACGTCGGGACGTGGTTCGACTTGTCGCCTGCGCGAGGATAGGGAGAGCATGGGGCAGAGAACGTGTCAGAGCTATCGGCCGTGTGAGAAAGATAAAGAGGTGGGGGAAAGGCTGAGGGCGGAAGAGGGAGGGAGGAGGTACGGCTCGTTCGGCGCGACCGCGAGGCTGACCGGCTCGACGAGCCTGAGGGGAGGGGGATGGAAATCGGATCGGACGCACCGAGCACGATACCGCCGTTCCACACGACAAAGGCCGCCGCGAGGACAAACACCGGTAGGTAGGCGCCGAGGACGGGCACGAGCGCCGTCGGGTGCTGGAGCGCCGAGCGGGCGAGCATCCACGGCATGCGGATCAGGTCGGCTGCGTCGGATCCATTCGTCAGGACGGCGACGACGACGAGAGAAGTGGGCGACAGGGGAGGCGAGGACGCACCTGGTCGGGCACCCTCGAGATGCGGATCGACGACCTCGCTCGGTCGAGCAACGCGCTTGGCCTGCGCGATGGCGGCTTGTCCTGCGATAAAGACGAGCCACACGACGTTGGTCTGGCGAAACAGAAGGCTCGCGCCACCGATCTGCGGGTCGGCGCTGTCGGTGAGCTCGTCTTTCTCGGCGACCGGCCGGGAGGGCAAGAGAGAAGGTAAAGTGGACGCACGATGGCCGACAGGACGTACCGCTCTTCGAGGGCGTAGGACCACGAGCTGAGGACGATGGTGACCGCCGCGAGATCGGTGTAGTACAGCCAGGCCCACCAGCCGAGGAGCGGGCACAAGGCCATGACGAGGGCGTGCGAGGCTGCGGCGGCGCGCAGGCCGGTCTTGAAGGAGGATGGCGTCGACCGATGACGTGCAGCAGTAGGCGACCGTGAAGAAGAAGAAGAAGAAGAGGCGGCGACGAGGCGAATGAGGCGGGCGTAGAGGAAGGGGAGGGAGAGCGACAGGACGAGGTTGAGCCCTCGAAGGGCGGCGACCGAGCACGGGTTGGCGGCCGCGAGGGCATGAGGAAGTACAGGGCGCACGAGGCGCTGAAGGTAGACGAGGGCGGCGGGAACGAGGTAGCTGCGAGGAAGACGAGAGAGGTGGGTCAGGAAACGGCTCGCGTCGGAACTTGGAGAGGACGAGGGAGCTCACAGGCCCGGCGGCGTCGTCAGGGCTGGATCCCAGTAGGTCCAGTCGCCTCGACAATAGGCTTGTGCTTGAGGCACGTGAAAGATCTCGTCCTGCGGCGGGGCGTGAGACGAGGGTCAGTGGACGAAAGTGGGGGGGAGAGGAGATGAGAGAAGGGAGCGCACCATGTAGGGCTCGGGCGCATGGCGATTGATGAAACAGGCTACTGCAGTAGATGATGCTGCCCATGCAGCGTACGCCACGAGCTGTCGCCGCGTGACCATGAAGGCGAGGAGGAGGCCGTGTTGGACGAGGACGAGGTCGAACCGCGGTTCGACTTGGAGAGGATTGCGCGGGCACGAGTCTATGTTGAAGCCAGGCGCTTCAGACCAGCTGGTCGCACGGGCAGCTAGAGCCGGCGTGAGTGAGAGCCAACACTGAACGGCGGCCGCTGGCTCGACTTGATGAGTGGGAGGTCGTCGCGACTGTGTAGCCTCTCAGGCAGCACTCTGCCGCCCAGAGCTGGGCCAGAACCACTCGTGCACGCTCTCGACAACTGTGAAGGCCTGCCGCACCCCGCCTCAGAGCTTAGAGCCGTCCTCGCCGCCGAGCACCGCGTCGTCTCGCGCGAGGTGTCTCGCTCGCTCTTTCGTCGAGCGGCGGCGAGAGAGGATCCAGGGCGAACGAGGCTAGCGAGGACGAGAAGAGCGGGAGAGAAGCCGGAGGCGCGCGACGAGAGGTGGGTCGACAAATCCTCTCGCCCGCGGACTCCGGTTTCGCCGAGAGTCGTCGCTCTCGGAAGTCGAAATCGAACAAGGCGATGCTGGGGACGGTGGGTGGGTCGAGCTCGCAGCAGAGGGCAAGCGAGTATGCGAGACTTGGCTCTGAGGCGAGAGAGCGAGTCGTTCAGCGTCAAGCGAGAGAGCTCTCTCGCCGACGAGGAGCGTCGGCCGCTCATCGCTGTCTCGCTTTTTCGAGGCGACTGGCGAGGAGCGCTCTCCAGCTTCGAGAGAGAGAGAGAGCGCGAGTTTACGAGGCTCTGGCTCAGGAGCTGGCTTCACACTTGCACCCCCGGAATCTGAGGACCTGCGGCCCTCAGATTCCGTTGACTCTCTCTCCTCGTCGCACTTGCTGCTCGCCTCGTCCTCAGAGTTCTTGCTCGGCTACGCGCGATGGAAACTGTGGTACGTCACCTCCCTCCTCCACTTTGTCCCGTTCCCGCTCACCCTCTCCTCGGACCAGCTCTCGTCCCCACTCGCCGACCTCGCCCTGTCGTCGCGCGTCAGCAAGAAGGTCCTGTGCCCGCTCCTCAACCTCCCCGACGAGCTCATCGAGGTCGTCCTCGAGTACGCCTACGGCTCGCGGTTCCCGCACGACCACCCGCACTACCCGTTCCGGACCGGGCTCGTCCTCGCGCACAAGCCCATCTGCCGCCGGCTGTGGCCGATGCAGCAGCGCATCCTGTACCGTCGCATCGAGATCGACTCGTACAACCAGCTCGTCAACATCGAGCGTGCCCTCGTCGGCGACCGCCATCGCGACCCGTCCGAGCGGCTCGGCAGCCTCGTCCGCGCTCTCGAGCTCAGCACCGTCAACTTCCAGGATCGGCCCAGTCCAGGCGGCGCAGGCGACCACGAAGCCGGGCCCGGTATGCCCGAGCTTGCCGCCAAGCTCCTCGCGACGCTCCTCGGCGAGCTCGGCCGCCTCCAGTCGCTCCAGGTCGACCTCAAGACAATGTTTGGGATCGACCGCAGCACCCCTGTCGAGCAAGCGCTTCTCGCTGTCGTCGTGAACGACTCGAGTACACCCGTCAAGCTCTACGGCCTCAAGTCGCTCCGCATCTCGACTTACGGCACCACCCTCGAGACGGACCTCAACGGCGCAACGGACGACTTGGCGGCGTGGATGGTCCAGTTCAGCCGGTTCCCCGACCTCGCCTACCTGAACATCGACCTCGAGACTGAGCGGCCTCCGTCGTTCAACCGCGGCGCGTCGCCCGTCCGACCGGTCCTCGCCAAGCTCTCGAGCCTCGACATCTACACCGACTTTGCCCTGTGGCACACGCCGTTGCGCGACGTCGCGCCCAACCTGGCCGAGATCGAGATCATCGTGCGGAGCTCCTCGCTCCGCCCTATCGTCCGCGGCCTGCCGCCCTCCCTCCTGCATCTCGACATCGAGGCGGACGACGACAGCGAGGTCATCGACGACCTCCTCCCACCTCTCTTCCTCCTCCAGTCGCTCTCGCTCGATGGCGCGTGCTTCACGCCGAGCCGTCTGCCGACGAGCCTCGCCCAACTGCGCCACCTCGAGTCGCTCGAGTTCGGGTCCACGGCCAAGTTGTCCGACATCCTCCTCGCCCAACTCGTACAAGGCCCTACCCGCCTCGAGCACCTGCGTCGCCTTCAGGACAGGGTCTTCTCCGTCTACCTGCCTTTGCGAGGCCCGACCCTCCTGAACAAGCAGCTCGTCCTGCCCGGCGAGAGCGAGCGCGACGAGTCGGGCGTGTGGTGTGGCGCGGTTGGCGCGCGCCGCACTGGCCTGCGGGTCTGTCGGAGGGCGGGTTCGTCGAGGTCGTCGACGCTGCGCGCGTACACGGCGTCCTGATCGACAGTCGAGGGCTCCTGTCGCTCGGCTGGCGCGCCGAGTACGAGCGCGAGCGGGACCTCGTCGCAGTGTGCCGCGGCCTGTCGACGGGCGACTGGAGCGACGCGAGGCGGTTCTGCGGCGACGAGTGCGTCGAGGCGGTCCTGTCGAGGCAGCGACGAGAGGGGCGGCGCAGCAGCGTCGGGCGCGAGCTCGAGCTCGTGAGCGGGTTCGTGCGGCGGGGAGCGGAGCGGCGCAGGAGCCTCTAGATTTCCTGTCTTCCTTTACCTTATATCGCAATGGCGCACGCGATTTGCCCAGCAGCCTCTCGTCTTGCGGCTCGACAGCTGTGAGAGCGGAAGAGAGCAAGCGAGAGCGAACATGCAGCAGGATCATCGGGCGAGCCGACTCGGCGCCGGCTCCAGGGCAGCCTCGAGTTCATGCAGCTTGGCGCACGAGAGGTGGCTCGATAGCTAAGAAGTATGAGAGAACACGAGCGCTCGAGCACGTCGATGAAGCCGGTCTCGAGCTATCAAGGAGGGTCGCTCGAGCCTCGCTCGGCCGCCTCGAGGCGTGCGCTCCTCGCTCGTTGGCGCGAGGGGCGGCACGAGCAGGGAGCGCAAACGCTGCACGCAGTAGTATGGCGCAGGTTGAGCGCAACCGCCCCGAGCGACTTGCGCTCCTTGTCGCTCGGTCCGGCGAGCGTGGGTCGTCGCCGCGCGGCCGCTCGGCTCGAGGGCGCGGGCAAGTCGCCGCCTCGCCTCCCTCTGAGGGTGTGCGGCGAACGTGTCGCGCGATGGGCGTGCGAGCGAGACGCGAGAGGCGCCGAGTCGAGGCCGACCGGGCGACGAGGAGCAGGAGGGCTCGGGCTCGGGCGAGGGCAGCGAGGCCCGGCCGGGGCTTTGGTCGAGTTCGAGCTCGGTGAAGCCCGGTGGCAGGAGTGCGCGCCGGTCGGGGGCGACGCTGTCGGGAGGAGCGGTGCCACGCCGTCGCGGTGGTCGCGAGCGGAGGGTGCGTCGCAGCGACGGCGACGGACGAGTGGGCCGAGCGCAGTCGCGCAGACGTGCAGCCGTGGCACAAGCACGAGGCACTGCAGCTTGGGCGAGAGCAGCGTGATGCAAGGGCTGAGGAGCGATGAAGTCGAGGAGGAGGAGGAGAAGCACGCCTCGCTCTCTCTCTCGTCGACCGCGAGCTGCCCTGAGACTGCCCTGGGCCATGCTGCACAGCTCTGCTTGCCATCGCTAGCCACCGACCCGACCATGTGGCCCCGGTCCCACCGTCGCCCTCCTCCCCTCCCCACACTCTCGTCACCGCGCCAACTCGACCCCGAGAACCAGCTGTACAAGGACAAGCGCGTCCGCCCTCGATCCCTCCGACAGCGCATCGCCTACCGCGCCACCCGCCCATCGACCTGGGCCGCCCTCTTCCTCGTCGTCTTCCTCGTCGCCGCCTGGTCTCTCGGCCTCGTCGGCTCGTCGCGCCCTCGCGACCGCATCAAGGGCGCACCTCGAGTTGTCGCCCGGTCATGGTCCACCTCGCTCGGCAACCCGGCCGCACTCGGCGGTCCACTCATCGATGAGCGCGACGGCGCTGTCCTCCCGCCGGCCGCCTGCAACGAGACCATCCTCGTGCGTCCGCCTCTCTCCCTGGCTCTCCTCGCACCCGTGACTGACCCTCGACGCACACTCGACAGATCCTCTGCCCAATGCGCAACGCCATCGAGCACATCTGGCACTTCTTCCACCTCGTCGACCAGCTCTCGTACCCGCGCCACCTCGTCCACCTCGCCATCCTCGCGTCCGACTCGTCCGACCGCACCTACGCCCGCGCACTCGAGCTCGCAGACGAGCGACAGTACAGCAACAAGTACCGCGGCAACCGCTACGCGCGCATCAGCGTCTTCGAAAAGGACTTTGCTCGTCCGGCGGCGGCGGCGGCGGGGAGCGGCGAGGAGGACGGCGCTGCAGCACAAGCGGCGTCGTACGAGGGCAAGAACGTCGGCGCCGAGCGGCACGAGTACACGGCCCAAGTCGGCCGCCGCCAGCTCCTCGCCAAGAGCCGCACCTGGCTCCTCAGCGCCGCCCTCGCCCCCGAGGTCGACTGGGTCCTGTGGCTCGACGTCGACCTCGTCGACTACGAGCCTGCTCTCATCGAGCGCCTCGTACGTTCTGCCAAGGGCGAGGACGGCGAGGGCGAGGGCGCAGACGTCGTCGTGCCCAACTGCGTCTGGAAGACGTACAACGAGATGGGGTGCGTCCTCCCTTTCTCTCTCTCTTCCTCTTCTTCGTCACTCGTCGAGGTGCACTCACCGACGCATGGTCCTCCCGCAGTGCTTACGACCGCAACAATTGGATCGAGACGGCCCAGTCGCGAATGCTCAAGCGCACTTTGGCCTCGAACGACGTCCTCCTCGAGGGTGCGTCCCTCTCCGTTCTCTCTTTCCCTCCCCAGAAGGGCACTCGATTAGTGGCCTGACGCGCTCCCGACCTCTCGTGCCCTCGTCCTCTTGTCTCGCTCGCCCACAGGCTATCCCGAGCACCCGTCGCATCGGTTCAACCTCGCATCGCTCGTCCCGTCCGACCCGACCGCGCACCTCTCCCCCCACTCGTCTTACCACGCCCTCTCGCCCCTCCCCTTCTCGCTCCTCCCGTCCTTTTCGCCCGACGGCCTCACCCTCCCGTCGTCCCTCCTCACCCCCTCCTCGTCCTCCTCTCGTCCCGCGAGCCCTCTCGCGCACGTCCCGCGTACCCTCTCCCTCGACGGCGTCGGCGGCTGTGCCGCCCTCGTCCGCGCCGACGTGCACCGCGAGGGCGCCGTGTTCCCGGCGTGGCCGCCGGTCGACCACCAGCTCGAGACGGAGGGGTTCGCGCAGATGGTCAAGGGCTTGCGGCGCGACTTTGGCGGGCGGGGAGCGGGGCATGGAGGAGCAAGTGCCAGACGGGCAGGTAACGAGGGCGGGGAGGAGGTGGAGGAGGCCGAGCGAGCGGGTCGTCGGCGCGAGGAGGATGACGAGGACGAGGGTCGGATCGGGAAGAACGGCCGAGGACGGCTGCTCGGCCTGCCCAGCTACTACGTCTACCACGGTGCGCCGGCTGTTCCCCTATCTCTGTGGGGCGCTGCCGTCGGTGGGCGAGCGCGCGTCGCTCGTGCAAGTCGAGATGCTCACCTTGCCACCCCTCTGCCGTCGCGCAGGGCTCTATGGCTAGACGACGGCGTTGTAGACTCGCGCATCGCATTGCAGCGCACTCTCACAGACCGTCTCGTCGCTTGCAGAGAGCTGCGCGCAGCGAGCGCCTTCCGAGACGAGCAGGAAACGGTTGAGCGAGCGCTCGAGAGCGGAAGGGCCAAGCGGGCCCTCGCCGTCGGCCTCGGTTCCTTCCAATCGTACCGGAGAGCACGACGCGGCGAGAGATGGACTTGCACCGTCGCTGCCAGCCTGCGCTCGCAAGATGCAGCGGTCCGCCGACTGACAGGGCCGCAGTCGGGCCAGTCGGATTCGAAATCTCGAGGTGCGAGCGCGCTCTCGCGACGACAGACCAGCTCGAACCGGGCCTGCCAGGTCGTGAACGTGCTAGTTGTGCACACTGGGAGCGACTCGAGAGCTTGTGCCGAGAGAGAGAGCTGCGTCGTGTCAGGCGCGACAAGCGCATTCGCGGCAAAGCAGAGAGGTGCAACGACCGCACGACGCTCGCCACTGCGCCACGCTCAATCTTGTCCATGGTCAATGACGAGCGGGATTGACAGAGGACGCTGGAGCAGACGTATCCTGCGCAAAGCTGTGCGCCGAGCGAACCGAGCGAGACTCTCTCGTACTCTCTCGTTCGCTCGAGGCAGTCTCGAAGCTCGAAACAGACTCGAGTTGCAGCTGTCTGAACGAACGACGAAGAATAGCATGGAGCACGAGGAGAGGAAGGACGAAGAACAGGGACGCTCAGGACTCGGAAAAATCGCCGGCGAGGACGAGCTCGCGAGCCGCAAAAACTCTCGACAGGGGTTCCGCTTGAGACGCGCGAGACGCCGCACGCATCACGAGGTCGAGACGGCGCATCGAAAGTTGGCCCGTCTCGCAGATCCGCCGAAGCAAGTCTCGACGAGGATCTCGACGGGCGACCGCTGCCCTCGCGGACCCTGCGACGAGTAGCGAAAGATGAGTGGAGCGCAGGAGCTTGAGTCTCGGGGCGGAAAAGGAGGAAAAGAGTGCTCGCAGCCGCTCGAGCCGAAGCTGCCGACCGTCCACCCGGAGCGCGACCCTGCCCACCCAAGCCCAGCTCTCTCTCCCCTCTTGGCGAAGTAACCTAGAGGTCGAAGCACGAAAGGAAGGGCCGAGTGAAACCGTGCGGCTCGCCCTCGCAAAGCTGCGGGCTCGCGAGGCCGCTCTCGTTCTCGCTCGAGAAGGTCGAAACGACGAATGGAAAAGGTCCTCGTTGCGCGAAACCGTACACTCCTGCGCGAGAAGGGCGTCGAGCGTACGTCAGGCTTGGTCTCGGCAAGGAGGAGAGGGGAAAGAACGTGAAAGAGGGCGCACCTCGAGCCGGACTCGCCCCAGTTCACACGACGCCGCTGCCCGCCCGACCGGCTCACCGCCCGTCGAGGTCGCGCTGCTCGAGCTCCTCGAGGAGCATCTCGAGCATGGCCTCGCCAAACTTGACCATGTTCCCTGCCCTCGCCGCCGCACCGTCGTCGCCGAGCCCGTCCTGCGGCACCCGGATCGTCCTACCCTTGGTCCCGCTCGCGCTCACGAGCCCGAGCGCGCACCACCCGGGCCCGTCGATCTCGGCGCGGTACTTGTCGGGTCGACCTGGGCCGGCGCAGCCCGACTCGGCGAGGCAGTAGGTCGAGTCGAGCTGGGCGCGACAGGCGGTCGCGAGCTTGAGGCAGATGGCCTCGGTCGGCCCGCTGTGTGGGCGTGCGTGTCAGCTCTTTGTCTCTAGAGTGCAGGTGCAGGAGAGAGAGAGAGGGGACGCACTCGTAGCCGGCCGTGTCGTCGCTCGTCCACCCGAGCCACTTCTCCCTCGCGCGGAGCTGGTACGCGGCGACGGCCCCGGCAAACACGCTCGACGTGCCCGGCACCGAGAGCAGGGACGACGAGACGAGGCCGCCAGTCGCAGTCTCGACGAGCGCGACCGTCTCCTGTGGGCGTGCGAGGGGCGAGAGGTGAGCGGCCGGCCCCACCTCGGAGAGGAGCTGAGAGCGGTGGGCGCACCTTGCGTGCGCGCAGGCGGGTGACGACGAGCTCGGCGAGCTCGAGAAGGCGTGCAGGCGGGAAGCTCATCGCAAGGCGCGGTATGTGGCGAGCGAGGGAGCGAGGAGAAGGGAGAAGCCGTCGCGGATTCCGACTTGGCCTCGTCGTTGTCAGCCGGCTTCGGGTCTTCTTTCGCTCGCCTTGCTCTGCGACGTCTTCTTGCGCTCTCTCGCGCAGCACGACACACTCTCAAACACTCTCGTACATCAAAAGAGAGAACGGAAGAACGGGATCCCATTTTCGCAGGCTCGTGGGCGCGAGGTGCCTCGGCAACGAGGAACCGACGACGACGGGCACAGCTTCGCACATATCGACTCGAGAGGCACAGGTTCTAGAGTAACGACGTTTACACGACGAGCTTCTTGAGCGCCTCCATCTGTGGGCGAACAGGGCGAGTCAGTGACTCGTGGACCTTCTCGACCGCGAAGAGGGGGAGGAGGGACGCACCGACAGCGACTTGGGGCGCTCGATGGGGAGGCCGAGGATACGGTCGTGGACGTACTGGGCCAGAGCGCCCATGGAGCGCGAGGTACCGAAGGTGACGGTGTAGAACCTGCGAGCGAAAGGAGGAGAGAAGGAGGGGGAAGAAGAGGAGGGTCAGGCTGCCGAACTCGACGACTGCAACGACAACCGCAACAGAGAGATTGAGAGACGCACTCGAAGTGCTTGAGGCCGTAGTGGTACAGGAGCGAGCCCGAAGCGGCGTCGACGTTCTGCGAGGAGAGAGACGCGCAGGGTCAGAGCAGCTCAACGCAAGCGACCACGTCGTGCATCGACACAACCGAGACGCAGAGATTCGCCGACGCACAGGGAACGGGTCTGCGCGAGAGGGGAGAGGTCAGGACCCGGCAAAGGACGAACCAAAAGGAGAGGAGAGCGAGACTGGGACGCACTCTTGGTCTTGCCGTGCTCGGTGAGGACGCCCGGGGCGACCTTGTAGAGCTGGTCGACGTACTTGAAGATGGGGTCCTGAGCGACCTCCTTGCGCTTGACGCCAAACTGCTGAAGCGCCATGAAGCGCGGGTCGGGCTTGCGCAGGACGGCGTGGCCGTAACCGGGGATGACCTGGCCCGAGTTGAGCGTCTTCCAGATGAACTCGACAATCTTGTCCTCGGACGCGTGGTCGCCGAGCTCCTTCTGCATGCCGATGATGAAGCGCAGCACCTCCTGGTTGGCGAGGCCGTGGAGCGGGCCGGCGAGGCCGCCGAGCGCGGCCGAGTACGACAGGAACGGGTCCGACAGGGCCGAGCCGACGAGGTGGGCCGTGTGCGCCGAGACGTTGCCGCCCTCGTGGTCCGTGTGGAGCGCGTTGTACAGGCGGATGAGCTCGACGAAGCCCTCGGACTCGCCGAACCCGATCTGGTTCGCAAAGTTGTACGACAGGTCCTTCGACTTGTCGATCGCGGGCATGTCCGAGGCGCCGTTGCGGTACTTGTTGTTGTACTGCGGGGACGAGGGCCGCGAGTCAGTTTCCTCGTCTTCCTGCTTGCAGCGACCGCCTCCTCGCTCGACCGCCCCAAGACGCAGAGAAGGGAAAAGGAGGGACGCACGATGCGGGCAGCGATGGTGAACGACTTGGCGACGCAGTCGAGGGAGTCCTCGAGGGCCGGGACCCAGTAGTCGGCCTTCTTCATGCCGGCCGTGTACTGGGACGCGAACTGGAGTCGTGGTTGAGGGCGGCGACACCGATGACGAACTGGGTCATCGGGTGGAGCGTCTTGGCTGCGGGTGGGTGGGTGCGCGCGAGGGGGAGGGTCAGTGCGGGCTCGCTCGAGGACCAGGACGACGAGGGAGGGAGGGAGGGAGGGAGAAAGTGGGGACGCACGGAGCGAGTCAAGGACCTTCTCGACGTAAGTCGGGAGCTCGGAGCGCTCGACGAGCTCCTCCTGGAACTGCTTGCTCTCGGCCTCGGACGGGACGCGGCCGGTGAGGAGGTACCAGAACATGGCCTCGGGGAGCATCTCGGAGCCGCCCGGGGCGGTCGGGAGCACCTCCTGGCACTCGGGGATCGAGCGGCCCCAGAAGCGGATGCCCTCCTCCGAGTCGAGGACGGACGGGTCCCACAGCATGTACCTGGGCGCGACGACGAGCGGTCAGTCGACGTGGTCGGCGGGTTCGGCGTGCGAGACGGCGAGAGCGGACGA
>NW_017264939.1:515156-529211 GCF_001329695.1 Rhodotorula graminis WP1
AAAGAGCGTCAGTTTGGGGCGGGCGCGAGAGGGAGAGCGAGCGGAAGGGGGGGAGTGGGACGGGTGGGAGGAGAGCGGGGTGGAGCGTACAGCAGCAGTGCGAGTGGCAGAGTACATCTTGAGCGAGTGCGAGGATGCTTGTCAAGAGCTGAGAGGAGCGAGACCGACGCCGACGAGGTCGACCTCGCGCCAAACCGGCCCCGCCCACTCTCGTCTCCCTCTCGCTCAAGCACGCGCTGCTCTGCTCCAGTTCTCGCATCTTGTTCCTCGCTGCCCACACCCGACTCGGCGGCACCTCGGGAGGCGTCGCCGTCGCTGTCTCGTCCTCCTCGACTCCTCGGCCGCCGGTCCACCCTCGCACTCATCCGGCAACCTCGCACCGGCTCCCGTCGCCGTCCGGTCCACCTGCACTGCGCACCACCGCAGTCGGCGCACCCATTCGCCCCTGTTCCGCCTATCCCGCCCGCCTCCCTCGCCTCGCCGCCTCCCCCGACTCGACCTCGCCGCTCAACTCTCCGCGCACTTTCGTCGGGAAACTGCTCGCACTCGTCGGCAGCTCTCGCGCCCGCCAGCTGGCTCGGCCATTTGAGCTCTCGTGCACAGGCCGAGTAACGGCCCCACGCTGCTGCGCCCCTCGGCCGCTCGAGCGCGACCGGGTCCTCACCTCGAACCCGCGCTCGCTCGCCCTTTGCGTGCCCTCACGCACTCTCGACGAGCTCGACCGTGTCGCTCGGTCTATGAGCGGCCTGTGTTCGAGGTGCTGCCGCCCTCACTGGCCTGCGCTGCCGGACCCGACTCGATCCCGCTCGTCTACGCCGCCGACCGCGCCGACCGCCGACTGGACCCGCGCAAGACTGCAGTCGCGCCGACGTGGCTACCTCTGACCCACCGTCCCGAGCTCCTCGTCCTTCGCTCCCGGCGACAAGCGGGGCGTTCCCTCGAGCCGTCTCGCCGATTCTCGTTTGCTGTGCGTCCTCCTCTCATTCATTCATATTCGCCTCATCGAGTCGGTCTCTGACAGTGTCGTCGAGTCACCTGCAGCCTCCTTTCGACACACTGGCGCCGACACGGTGCGGCGAGCAGCTCGACGTCCGTCCTCGTCCTTCCTCTCGGCCTGCCCTTGTAAGGTCTCGGCACGGTCGAGCTCTCGCAGCTCGTCTCTTCGTCGCACGCAGCAGCCGCAAGGTCTTCAACACGTGCCGAGGAGGTGCTGTGCGTCGCGACAGAGTGTCGGGCTGTGTGGCGGACGGGCACGAGGGCGCAAGGGCGGAACGGTGCGTCGCCTCCGCCCTCGTCAAGTCCTCCCTCGTCATTTCGAAGCCCTCCCTGACACTCTCTACGTCTCTCGCAGGCTAGAAGGCGAGCGCAAGAGGTGTTTGAGCCGGGCCCGAGCGAGGAACACCGTCCTAACCGAGAGCAGCTTCTCGTTCTCGTCCGAGAGCGATTCCTTTGCGAGCCCGGCCCCGCCTCCATCCGCGCAGATCTCCAGGCAACGAGCTTGCCGAGGCGCACCCGCCGTTGAGCTCGATCTTCTCGAGCACGCACCGCGGCGTCCGCCCCGCGGAGAGTGCGCGAGCTCGCCGTCGCCGCGCAACGCTCCTCCTCCATCTTCCTCACTCGTCCCACCGCTCTTCCCGCCAGCGCCTGCTCCTCCGGACGTGCGACCTGACCGACGGCTTCTCGACTCGGCGCAGCTAGAGGCACACGCTCCTCGCCGCCTCTCGCACCTTCCCTCGTCGTCATCCGTCCGCCGACACGCCGCCAGAACCTCGCGCCCCGATGCCCGTCGCTCGCCACGACCCGGCGGCGACCGCGAGCGCGGCGGCGGTCAGGCCCAGCTCGGGACGCGGCGGCGCCGTCGTCGGCGCGTCGGGCACGGCCTCGACGACCTGGTCCTCGGCCGACGACGACTCGCTGCTGCTCCTCCGCCTCGACGGCCACACCAAGCCCGTGTGCGCCGACCGACTGAGCAAGACGCTCGACTCGGTCACCGAGCGCCTCACGCACCTGTACGCTACTGGCCGCCTCGCCGCCGCGCTCAAGCCCTGGACCGCCGAGAACGACCAGCAGCTCGCCCGCCTACACCAGGCCAAGCCCGTCGGCGACATCGCCCAGGTCGTCGGCCGCCCGACAATCGCCGTCGTCTGGCGCATCGACGTCCTCCGCAAGCCAGGCGGGCTGCTCGGCGCGAGCTCGGCGCGAGCGAGGGCAGCGTCGCGCCCGAGCGAGCTTGTCGCGAGCGAGGGCCCGGCGGCGAGCACGCGCGAGGCGGCGAGCGGCATTGGTGGGGACGTCGAGGGCGAGGGACGAGGCGCGTCGCGCGCAGCCGGCGAGCAGCGGCAGCAGGGCGAGCGCGGAGGAGGCGGGGCAACGTCGATTTCGCCGTCGGGTGCGTCCTCCTTTTCTCGATCGGCCCTCTCCTTCCCTGAGCGAGCCTGACATCTCTTCTCGTGCTCCACGTCGCAGAGACGAAGAAGGGCCCCTATTCAGCCGAGGAGGACGCCGTCATCATCCAGTTGCGTGCGGGCGGGCGCACCTTCGCCGACATCGGCCAGCAGATCTCGAGGTCGGCGAGGAGCGTTACCCAGCGCTTCACGATCCTCAAGGGCAAGGGCAGGACCAGTGCTCCTCCAGGGTACAGCGAGGCCGCCCCGACGCCGACGGGTGCGCCCACGTCCTCTTGATCTTCTTCTCGCGCGGACATCTCTGACGACCGCCTCGCCCACAGCCAAGATCCCTTCCCTCCCTATCCCTTTCCTCGCCCGAGACGACGCCTCGACCACCTCCGCATCCACGTCAACGGCCTCGCCCGCCGCTCCTTCGACGCCCGCACCCGCCGCCAACCACTCGCCGTTCCCGACCGACCCGACCGACTCGCCGAGCGAGCTGTTGGACGACGCCGTCATCGTCGGCCTCCTCAAGCGTGGGCGTGACTACGCCACGATCGGTGCGGCGCTCGGCACGTCGAGCCGGAGCGTCGCCGAGCGGGTCGACGCGAAGCGCAGCGACTGGCTCAAGCACGGTGCGTCCTCTCTTTTCACTTTGCCAGTCTGTTTGAGTCCCTCTGGGCCCGTCGCAGTCACTGACCGACTGCCGCACCAACAGGCCTTCTCCTGCCGTCCTCTCTGCTCGCGCAACCAGTCGGCTCGCCCGACATTTCTCTCGGCAAGCGCTCTCGCCTCGACGACGCGAGCAACCGCCAAACCGCAGCCGCCCACACGCCCGCTCCCGTCGCTGCATCCGGCGGGGCCGCCGATGGGGCCGTCGCCGGGCCCGTGCCGCGCAAGCGCCTGCGCAAGAGGTGGTTCACCGCGTCGGCCGAGTACGCCAAGGCCATAGCGGCGGCGGGGCGGCTCGCCAAGGCGTTCGAGGAGGACCTCGCCCTCGCTCGGGCTCAGGAGGAGGGCGCGGACGAGGGCGAGGGCAAGGGCAAGGAGGTCTGAGGAGGGCGTCGAGAGAGAATGGGGTTGGCGCGCTTGTGCGCCGCCGCTTGTGTCAAAGCTTGCTAGTCCTGTCAAGTCTGCTGTGCACCTCGCTTTAGCCAGACCGACTTGAGAGTGCCGTTCTGCGAGAGACTCGAGCGACGTCGAGAGCAGACGAGGCCCGTGCACAGATCCGGCAAGAGCTCCGTCTACGAGCGGCTCCGTCTCGGTGAGGGGCTCTTTCGGTTTGAACACTTCTCTGTTCTCACGAGAGAACTCTTGCGACGCTGCTGCGCGAGCGACCGAGCCGAGGTCGAGCGAGACAAGCGCAGCGAGCAACTCGAGGCCGACGCGCGAGACGAGCTCTCGCTCTCTCTCTGTGTCTCTGAACGGCCAGGTGAGGTCTCGAGCTCGTGCTCAGCACCTCGCACTCCTCGCACATCGCGTCGCTGGCCCCGTACCACGCGAGAGGAGCGAGAAAAAGACCTCGGCATTCGACGCTTTGACCGCTGTCTGCTGCAAGCTTATCGCTCTCTCGAATCGCTCGCCTCGGCGAAGTCGGCGTAGCCGAGCTGCGTGCGCTCTTCGACGCTCTCTGCTGCTTCCCAGGCAGAGCTGCTCACAAGTTACAGTCCCTCTCGAGCTCTCTCGCGCCGTTGAGCCGCCTTTCGACGCCGCGACGAGCTCTCAGCTGCACATGAGAGCGACGGTCGGGAGGCGAATATTATCGACGCGTTGCAAAGGTGGAGAGGGGGGGGGGGTCGAGACGCGGCGCGGAGCGCGCGATTGGACCGGCCGAGCTTCTCCGACCCCGTCCTCCTCCCTCGTTCGCTCCCTCACTGCGCTCGACCCGGCCGTTCGTCGACAATGACGCCCTTCTTGCGCAGCGCCTTGACCCTGCCCCGGATGCCCGAGAGGGGCCGCTTGAGCCGCCTCGCCGTGATGGACTGCTTGACGCCCGCACGTCGGTCGGCGATGATGATGGCATCCTCCTCGGCCGTATACATCCTGCCCGACGCCCGCTCGGATGAGGTCGTCGTCGAGAGGAGGCGGGTCGGGAGGGGAGGGAGCTGGGCGGTGGCGAGGGAGGAGGACGGGTGGGTCGAGGTGGAGGTCGAGGCGGTGGGTGGGGAAGGCTCGCGCTTGAACGACTCGGCGGCGACGACAGGTGTGGACGAGCGCGAGGTTGACGATGCGACGAGCGAAGCTGTGGAAGGAGAGACTCAGTCGTGAGGGACAGAGGCTCGAGAGGACCCGAAAGCGAGACAGAGAGAGGGGGGCCTGAGCGGACCTGGGGATCCCGCCGAGCCGTCCTTGGCCTCGCACCAGGCGAGGCACACGTCGACGAGGGACGTCTGCTTGCCGAGGCCATGCAGTACCTGCATCCACCTGCTCGTCGCCTTGACCTCGCCTTCCCACCCAGCCGCGTTGCGCTCGACGCTCCCTCCGAGCCCGATGACGACGTCGACGAGGTGCGCAAGCTCGTGCGGCGTCCACTCGGCGCGCTCGAGCTCGACAGCCGCCTCGGCCTGGGCCCGGCGGGTGCGGTGCGCGCCGGCCGTGTACTGCAAAGTGCGCCACTGCTCGGCGAGGTCGGCGGCGGTGCGAGCGGGGCCGGGCTCGCCCTCGGCCACGAGCGAGTCGAAGCGCGCCTTGACAGCCGGCCATGCCGAGCGAGAAGATGATGCCGAGGCGGCAGTCGAGGCGAGGACGGCGTTCATGGGCTGCGCTGCGGACCAAGGCGAGTGGTGCTTGACGGCGGCGACGAGGCGGGCGTCCTCGTCGGTCGTCCAGGGCGTCGCCGTCGTAGCTGTCGTACGGGGGAGAATGAGCGTCAGGCACCCTCAAGATAGTAGAGGACAGGCGCGACAGAAAGGGCGACGCACAAGGTGAAGAACCGTCCGACTCGGGCTCGCTCGGCTGCGGCGGATCATCGTCGAGGTATGACAGCGCCTCGGACACTGCTCGACGAAGGGTCAGTACCCGGAAGAGGAGCTCAGAGAGACCGAGAAAGAGAGAGGGGACACACCTTGCTGCACGAGAGCGTTCCACCGACCCTCGACCTGGCGCCTCGTCCTCCTCGTGCCGGGCAGCGCCTCGGCGACACTCGCCCAGTCGACGCCCTCGCCTCGCCTTGTCGCCTCCTCGTTCATCGTCTCGACCGTGCTGACGAGGACGACGTCGTCAACAGGCGTCCAGGTCGACGGGAAACCGAGGCTGAGGGCGTGCCCGTCGCGGTACGAGGTGGTCGAGACGGGCGCGGCGTGACGTGAGGGCTTGGGCTCATGCGAATCGCTGTGCCGACGTTCTGCGGACCCGATAGGACTGGGTGAGCCCTGTCTTCTCTCCCCTGCAGACTCGACGGAGGAGGAAAAGGGGACGCACGATGGACAGGACGCTCCGCAGATGACGAGGACGAGCGACGGCGCTTGCCCGCCAGGCCAAGTGACCGTACAGGCTCGAGGTAACCGTCTGTGAGAAGTGGCAGTCAGTCTCTCGGCGAAAAGAGAGGGAGTGGACGGCGAGACGCACCTTGCTCTGCCTCCTCGTACGAGTCCTCCCCCTCGCCGCTCGAGTCTGGCCCCGCCATGGCCTGCTGAGCACCTTGAACCGCCGTGTGGTCCTTCCCGGGCAGCGCGAGGGCTGTTGATGGCTCTGGTGCGGGCCACGCGAGCGAGAGCGGGGGCACGGCGAGAGGCACCGGCGGGACTCTGAGCGGAGCTGTGGCGGGGGTGTGGCGGTCGCGAGGGCGCTGTAGAGGCTGCTGCATAGTCGTGCGCTGCTCTGGCGGTGTGTGAGCGGGTGAGGTGAGAGGAAGAAGGGTGCAGGCTCGAGAGTGCGGGGGAGGCAAAAGCGCACGCGCCTCGTCTCACAAAAGCGGAGCGTGCGAGCCTCTCTCCTCGTCCAGCAGTGCTTGTGCAAGCCCCCACAGCTGTAGGGGAGCTACACAGAGCTTCATGAGAGATTGAACAGGCGCGAGAGCCGCAGCGCGACCTTCTCAAATTCGGCCGAGTAAAGCGACCGTCGCTCTCGCCTCTCGCTCGCTCGCCTCTCACGAGTGCCCGCAGCGCAGAAAGGCACATCGACAGTGCACGCAGGCGTGAACCAGCACGCGAACAGGTCCTCCCCGCTCTCTCCCGCGCCCCCTCAAGCAGCGCCTCCCTCCCTCGTCCAGCTCACCGCTCGCCGCCGGGCCCGTCGACGACGCCCAGCTGCCCGTCGAGGAACGCCTCGAGGCCGGGCACGTACAGCCCGGCGAGACCGCCCGGACCGCCGGCGCTCGTGCGCGGGCTCGCCTCGCCCACGCCGCCACGGCCGCCGTGCCCGAGCATGTCGGCCTGCCCGTCGCCGCCGCCGCCCGAGCGACGCACGCCCTGCAGCTGCCGCGCGAGTTGCGCATAGTACTGCTGCGTGGCGTCGGCCTCGGCGGACCCAGTCGACGCCGCCGCCGACGTGGCCGAGGTCGACGAGCCGAGAACGGGCGCGTGCGCGAGGGCATGCGTGCCGCTCAGAGCGAACGCGGCGCTCGGCGTGATGCTGCGCGCGCCCCTGCCGCCGCCGTGCGCGTGGGCGTGGGCGTGCGCCTGGGCCTGCGCATGGGCCTGCGCGGCGAGTACCTGCAGCGCCGGGTCGAGCGCGTCGTCGTCCTGCCCGGCGAGCCCGGTGAGGCGCAGGCGCTTGTCGATGCGGCCATCGTTGTGCGCGTCGTCGCCGTCGAGCCGTGACGCCGAGGCCGAGGCCGAGGCGACGCTGCGCTCGCGTGCCCGCTTGGCCGACGACGACGGTGGCCGACCATCGCCGCCAGCCCCTCCCTCTCCCCCGCCCTCGCCGCCCTCGAGGCCCGGGCTCGCGCTCGGCGCGACCGAGTAGTGCGCCGCGCCGGGCACGACGGCGCGCCACGCCTGGGCATCGGCGACCTGCGCCTGGCCCTGGGCCTGCGCGACGACGGCCGGCGTGCGCTCGCCCTTCTTCTTGCCCTTCTTGCCCTTGGCGCCCGCTCTACCTGCCCCCTCGCCGTCCTTGTCCGCCCCACTCGCGCTCGCCGAGCCCGCCTTGGTCGGGCGCGCGACGGCGACCTCGTCGAACGAGATGACGACTTGGCGCGCGGCGTCGGTGCCGGCCTCGGGCGGATCGTTGGACGACGAGCCGTCGGGGTAGGTGTACCGGGCGCGGACGAGGTGCACCATGGCTTGCTGTGGGGGGGGGGGGGGGGGGGCGAGAGGGGAGGGAAGGAAGAAAGGGTCAGAATGGGTCCGGGCGTGAGGCGGCGCGTGCGGGAGGATGCTCGAGAGGATGCTCGAGAGGAGGCGACGAGGGCGTAGGACGATTCGAGAGGATGTCGGTGGGCGAGAGGAAGGGCAGGACACGCCTTGGGGAGAGAGAAGGAGGCGGACGAGAGAAAGGTCGCGACGCACATGCTGCTGCAGGTTGTCCTTGCGCGAGAACGTCTTGCCGCACCCGGCGACCGTACAGGGAAAAGCTGTGTGTGCCGACAACCGAGAGAGGTCAGTCCTGCCCGAGCGCGAGTCAACCCTGTTCGCCCCCTCCTCGGCTACCTCTCCCGCCTTCTCCTTTCCTCAGCCGTCGCCCATCTCCTCGACGCTCCTCCAACGCCCACGATCACGCGAGAGAGAGAGGGAAAGAGAGCAACCCGACGCACGTTTCTCGCCCCGGTGCACGCTCTTGTAGTGCCGCCGAAGGTGCTCGCTGCGCTTGAACGCCGCCGTGCAGTGCTCGGCCGGGCACACGTGCACGCTCGCCTGGGCCTTGGACAGGCCGCCCTTGGAGCCCTTGCCCTTCTTGGGCGGTGGAGCCGGGGCTGCTGAGGGTGCTGGGGCGGGTGCGGCGGACGAGGAGGGAGCGGAAGGGTCGACCGTCGAGGCTGGGGCGGTCGAGTACGAGGTCGATGGGTCGGCGACGAGCTCGAGAGCGGGCGCGGACGACGGTGTGGAGGAAGAGGGCGAGGCTGTCGGGGCGAGAGCGCCGGCCGCAGGAGGAGGAGGAAGAGGGACGGCGAGGTCGGCCGGCGAGGCCGAGTCGGGCGCGCTCTCGGCGGCGACGGCGGCAGCGCCCTCGCCCGGCGCGCTCGTCGCGGTGCCAGGGACCGAGAGCGGCACAGCCTTCTGCGTGCGCCTGCCGCGCAAAACCGTGTGGGGCTGGAACGGCACGGGCGGCTTGGCGACCATGGCGTCGCGCGGGAGGTAGCCCTTGCCCGCGTTCGAGTGGAGCTTGGTGCCCTCCTTGAGCGGGTACGGGTGGCCCGGGAGCGTCTCGGACGGCGGGAGCGGCGGCGGGAGGGCCGAGGGCTCGATGGGCTCGACGTGCGCGGCGGGACGGCCGGTCGAGAGGGCGCTCGAGGTGGCCTTGCGGAGAGGGCGCGCTTTGGCGAGGGCGTTGGAGGTAGAAGTGGGCGAGGTGGATCTGGTGGTGCCTGTGTGCGGCGGCAAGGATGTCAGTCTCTGGCCTCGTGCGCCGAGGACAGATCCGCCGGCGAGAAGGACGCACCCGACGAGTCGTCGACCAGCAGGGCCCCCTCTCTTGCACCGCCAGCTCCTCCCTGCACCTGCGCCGGTCCTCCTGCGCCCGCCGACCCGCCGACGACCATCTCGCTCGACGGCTCGAGTCCGCCGCCGCCGAACCCCTGCGCCTGCTCGACGCCCGCCGCGTCGCTCGGTGTGGCACCCGGACCTGCAGAGACGGCCAGGGAGAGTCAGTGCTACTGTCCCAAGGCAGAGCCCGCACCTCGAGAGCGCTCGGCCTCGCGGCAAGCGCTGCGAGGAGCCCGACATGCGTGAGAGCAGGGAACCTGTGCGACTGACCCATCTCGCCCCTCGCGACCCGGTCCCGCAGGAATTTGTACCACCGCATCGAGCACCCGGTCGGCGCGCGGCCCATGGCGGCGCCGATCTCGTTCCACGTCAGGGGCGGCACGACGCGCACGAGGTGCACGAGGTGGGCGTCCTCGCGGGCGGTCCAGCGCGCGCGGGAGCCCGGGCCGCGGCCGCGCGTGCGGGTCGAGGTGGCGGCGGCGGTGGAAGGTGCGGGTGCGGAAGGTGGTGGTGGGAAGGAGAGCGAGGAGGGGAGAGGGGCGGCGCTTGCTGAAGCGGCGGCGGCGGACGAGGACGAGGGAAGGGCGTGTGCGGCGGCGGCGCCGGTGGCCGAGGTTGAAGGAGGGGACGGGAGCGCGGCGGGTGCGGGTGCCGGGTGGGCGTTGGCGAAGCTCGGCGGCGGGACGGGCAGCTGCGGGAGGAACAGGCCCTGCTCGTCGTCGTCGCCCTCGCCGTCGACGTTCAGGTCGTGCGGCCCTGCGGCATGCCCCTGCTCGCGCTCGTGCTGCACCTGCCCATGCTCCTGCTGGTCCTGCTGCTGTCCGAGCCCGGCGCGCAGGCGGATGAGCTGGTCTGCGCCCTGGGGGCGCGCCGCGCCGGCCGAGTAGGCGGCGAGGGCCGAGTTGATGAGGGCGTCGACGTCGTCGTCGCCGCTGGTGGCGCCGTAGCCGTGGTGGTGGGCCTGGGCGTGGTCGTGCGGCTGAGGTGGTTGGGCGAGGTGAGGGCGAGTCGGGGCCTGGGCGGCGCCGAGTGCGGCGAGGTAGAAGGCGCCGTCGTGCTCGGGCTGGTGCTCTGCGGCAGGGGAGAGGGCGAGCGTGAGCCAGGGTCGACTGTGCTGGTGCGCGTGCGGCCCCACACGGCTGCGCTGAGCCGGGCGAGGACGCGGACGCGACGGCGGGGAGATGAGGCGGGAGGAGGAGAGCGGGGAGCGCACCTGGACCTTGGGGCGTGCGGCCTTGGTCTGGGCTGCGCTGCCCTGTGCCGTCCATCGCCCGCGTGTTGGCAGCTGGACCTCGCGCGGGTCGAGAGTGAGAGGGGGAGAGGGGGAAAGCCCGACCGCCGACGCGGACGACGGCCAAGGGGAGACGACGACGCTCGCTCTCGCTGCTGCAGAGCCCAGAATGCGCTCTTCGGGCATCTCACATGCTCACAGCAACACTTTGGCACCAAACACCGCCCCTTGAGCAAGGCGCACCAACTCGCTCTCGCTCGCCGACCGCAAGGGCTCGCACAGAATGCTCGGGACAAACGTCCAGCTGCGCGTTGCAGACCATCGCCATGTCCATCTCGGGTACCTGCTCTCCTGCCCGAGACTCGCTCCGACACGGTTCTCGGCGCAACGAGCGCACCTGACGGCCGCGCCCTCTCGCCGCCCTGGCAGCTCCTCCGTCCTCGCCGAGGTCGGCCCGCCGTCGAGGACCCGCGACACTGCCGCCGACGCTCGAGCGGCGCGAGTGGGTGCGGACGATGTGGTGCTCGACGTGATTGGCGACGGTGGGCAGGGCGAGGAGGGACACGTCGGGTCGGGAGTTGGCGACCGAGGTCGACAGGGCAGGTGGGCAGTCGAGCTCGGGCAGCGAGGGGCAGGCTGACGGTGAACGAGGGCGTTAGTGCGTCGAGATGAGGTACGGCCGGGCTGGGCGTGGTGGGTGAGCGCGAAGGCAGGGCGCAAAGGCGAGTTGGGCGCGGGCGCAGGTCGGCTCGGGACGGCGTCGCAGGCGACGCGCGCGGTACCGGCGCGCAGACGACGTTGGTGAGCGGTCGATAGCTATGTCGCGAGCGTGCTGGACCGGTCTGATGAGGACAGGGCGGGGTGCGACGTGAACGTGGGCGAGGCGACGAGGCGAGGAGGGGCATTGGCGCCGGTGCGGCCGGCCTGGCACGGTGAGGCGGCGGAAGCGACGTGTAGTGGGGCTGTCGAAGATGCTGTGCCCCTCAGAGGGTGGCTGTGCGGCGAGTCGAGGAGGAGAGGTTGAGCTTGAGCGAGTCGTTACGTCGGGGCACGGCGAGGGCAGCCGAGGCGGATCTTGGGGGCTGTACGGCAGATTGCGAGTGGCAGCAGGCCAGCTTGAGCCGGTGCGGCGAGAGGACCGCCGTGGACGAGGACGAGCCGCGAGGCGACCGATTCGAGCCAGACGGCGGCCCTCGCTCTCGTCGAGGGACGGGGACAGGGCTGCGATCGTGCTCGAGAGCAGCAGCTTGGTCCCCACGAGGTGGCCAGCACGGCGCAGGTTGAGAGAGCGACCTCGTCGGCCAGTGTGACGGCATCGGCCTCCTCGCTCTCCTCCTTCCCTCTCTCCACCACAGACTGCACTACCGAGACCATGCCCAAGACCATCTACTTTACGCGACATGCCCAGGCCGAGCACAACGTCGCTGAAGATTACTCGAGTCCGTCCTCGCCCTCTCTCCCCTGCCCCTCTCGCACGCTCACTCGCTTCCGCCCACAGTCCCCGACGCACCCCTCACAAAGCTCGGCCGCGAGCAGAGCCGCAACTTGCGCAACGAGACCGAGGACGACTTCCAGAAGGACGCCGACCTCATCGTCTCGTCGCCGGTCCGCCCTCGCTCGTTCCCCCCCTCCTCGCGCGCCGCCTCGCTGAACCTGTCCTCTCCGGGCGCACACAGCTCCGTCGCCCGATGCAGACCATGATCATTGGGTGCGTCGCCCTTTCCTCACTCTCTCTCCCTCCACGCGAGGTTGACCCTTTGTCGCGCCGTCCGCAGCTACGCCCCGCTGCGCGAACGCCTCGAACGCGCAGGCAAGCCCGTCGTCATCATGCCTGAGCTGCAGGAGGTCAACGCCCTCCCTTGCGACACCGGCTCGGTGCGCCCCACCTTTTCCCTCCTCCTCCCCCTCGTCCTCGAACCTGACCCTCCCGCCCCGCCCTCGCAGGACCGCGCCACCCTCGCCTCCGACCCCGAGTTCACCGGCCTCGACCTCTCGCCCCTCGAGCCGTCCCCGACACCCGAGCACTGGGCGGGCGCCTCGTCGTGGACGAGCAAGGAGGGCATCTTTGCGCCCGAGCGCGTCGAGGAGCGCGCGAGGTGGGTCAGGAGGTGGCTGCGCGACCGCAGCGAGGACAAGATTGTCGTCGTCGCGCATGGCGACATCTTGAGGTGCTTGACCGAGGGCAGGAGGTCGGCGACGGTGCGTCCCTCTCTCTCTCTTTTCCGTCCCTCGCCGAGCAGCGCACTGACCCTCTGCCTCTTCCTCTTCCTCTCCCTCTGCCGCCCTTCCCTCCCTTTCTCCACGCTCCTCTCTCTCCCCCCCCCACACTCCCCGTCCCACGCCCACGCCCGCCCGCACCCCAGCCCTGGGCCAACGCCGAGGTGCGCGCCTACACCTTCTCGACCGACCCGGCCCACGCCGACGACGCCGTCGTCGTCCCCGTGCGCGAGGTCGCCAAGGAGGGCTCGGACGAGCCGACGACGAGCGACATGGCCAACGGGAGGGCTTAGAGCGCCCGCGAGGAGGAGGGCGAGCGTGCGAGGAGGAGGAGGGCGCAGAGTCGAGCGTAGACGCAGCTAGAGCGAGAGGACGTGTCAATACTGCCTGTCACAGCGATCTCTCGGTCGGTCCCTTTCGGCGGTAGAGAGAGAAAGCGAGATGAGCCGGCCTTTCTTGCGCTCGAGCCGTGTTTCTCTCTCGTGCAGCTCAGCCACGGTCGTGCTCGCACTCGCGCTCGCTCCGCCGCTCGAGACGGCAGTCTGGACCGAGCGAGGCTCACTGTGCGTCTCGCTGCAGCTCTCGAGCGAGGGGCGCATGTCGAGGAAACGCTCTGCCAGGTTCTTTTTTCCAGCTCGAGACGTCTACGCCGCCGCCGCCCTCATCCTCGCGCTCTACTTGCCCTCCTCGACGACCCTCTTCGTGCTGCCCTCGCCCTCGCCCTCCTGCTCGTGCGCCACGACAAGGTCCACCTTGTAGTGCCGCTCGTCGCTCTTGTCGCGCAGGCGCTGCGCCGCCTGCTCGGGCGTAATGTCGCGCTGCGTCTCGGCAAAGAGCTCGAACCCGACCAGGTATTTCTTGACGGTCGCCGAGCGCAGGAGGGGCGGGTAGAAGCCGAGGTGGAGCTGCGCAAACGCGCCGAGGTCGGACGTGTCGGCGGCGGCGGAGGAGGACGACGAGGGCGAGGCGACGTGCGTCGGGGCTTGGTAGACGCCCATCGAGTAGGCGAACGAGCACTCGAACCTGTCGTGGTCAAGGTCAACCACCACCCACAGCGGCACTCGCTCGAGCGCGAGGAGAGAAGGAGGGAAAGGGAGAGCGCGCGACGCACAGGTTGTCGTACCGCCTCGCGACCCTCACCATCGTCTCGGCGAGGTCCCTCCGCTCCTCGTCGTCGAGCTCGGCCAAGCTCCGCACGTGCCGGCGGTGCGGCACGACGAGGATCTCGAACGGCCACGCGGCCCAGTACGGCACGAGGGCGACAAAGTGGGCGCCGACGTGCGTCACGCGCGAGGTCGACGGCGACTTGTGGTGCAGCGAGAGCTCGTGCGAGGCGTAGGTGAGAAGGAGGGAGGCGAGGCCGTTGGTGCTGCACGAGAGGGGAGGGCGTCAAGACGGGGACGAACCGACAGGGCTCGAGCAGGCGCTACACCGCCGACGAGGCAGAGAACAGCCGACGCACAGGGTAGGGACGCCCTCGACAGGCTTGTGCTCGAGCGCGTACGCGCGCTGCGCGTCGAGCATGGTCTGCGGCGTGCTCGGGATGTACGACAGCGACCAGGCCTGCGAGCGACGACGGAGAGCGTCAGTACAAGCGGCGTCACTTGGGGCGGAAAGCGCCTTGTCCTGCAGCTGC
>NW_017264939.1:529311-537645 GCF_001329695.1 Rhodotorula graminis WP1
GAGGTCGTGCCTCGGCGCAAGCAGATGACGTAGCACTTGCCGCGGGCGTTCTCGGTGCGAAACAGGCTCGCGACGGCGGCGTCGTCGTGGGCGGCCGGCGGCGGCGCGACCTCGTCGGGGAGGAGGGCGGCAAAGTCGTTCTCGAAGACAAAGGTGCCGTCGTAGTTGGCCGTGAGGGCCCCGCCGGCGCGCTCGTTGCCCGGGCACAGGTAGCACTTGGGGTCGTAGGCGGGGAGGGACGCGAGCTGGGGAGGCTCCACGGCGCCCTGCCAAGGGCGCTTGGTGCGGTGCGCTGCGACGGGGGGAAAGAGTATCAGTGCGAGTGTCCTGTGGCCGGCTGAGAGAGCTGCTCGAGGCGAAATGGGGGACGACGAGGCAAAAGCGCGAGGCGGACCGGCCTGCCGCCGCCCGCCGGGACGGCGAGGAGCGACGGCGCCTCGCAGGAGCGCGAGGGGCCTGACATAGCCGCTGCCCGGACCCTTCTGCATGCCCTTGGGCCGCGCCCGCCGCTCCACAGGCCGCCGCGAGCGAGAGCCCTCATCGCCGAAACCCCCTCTCCTCCCGGGAGATGTCCCTCGCGCCCGCCTACCGCCCTGCCCAGCTGCGCGCACCAGCTCGCTATGCGCTCATGATGCTCACACCCCTGCCCACCTGCTCGCCCACGCCAACCCTGGCTCGCACCGCTGCCTCCGGGTGACCCGCGCCTCGAGACGAGCCAAAGAGAGGGACGCACGGCTGCACAGGACCCACTCGCGCTTGAGCGGGTTCCACCGCCGGTGGCTGTGGTCGAGCGGGTTGAACGGCGTCGCTCTCGAGCTCGTCGAGGTTGCCATGGCGGGTCGGTGGAGAGGAACAGAGAGTCGCTCTCCTCCTCGTGGGGCGCGCTCGCTCGGCCATGGCGCCGGCTCACCTTTTGTTTTGGCCGGCCGGACTCTCGCACTCTCTGCTCTTTGCAAGGCACAGTCGCTCGTGCCGTGTACTCTCACGCTCGACCGCAAAAACGCGACCCAGTCGAGCCCGGCGTCGTCGCCTCCTGCTTGCTCTGCTCGACGGTCCTCAGCGACTCGAAGGACACGGACGCAGACGGGTTCGACGTGCGTTTTGGTCGCAGTTCGGGCTGCGAGAAGCCGCAGAGAGAGCGAGAGAAGCAGGAGGCGAGAGGGCGAGCGACGCGCGAGCCCGTTGCACGAGCGAGAGAGGTCCAAGGGCCCTCTGCCGCGACGCGCAGTCGCACACAGAACGTAGCGAGGCTTCTGAGCACGACGCCAGCAAGGTCCGGCCCGCGGGGCGCGTGCAGCGAGGACAGCGTCGAGGGCCGGGCGAGGAGCGCGAGGAGCGCGAGGCAGGAGCGGGCCTCGCAGCTTGTGCGCAGCACGGTCATCCCTGCTGCAAGACGTCGCCGCTGCATGCAGCGGGTGCAGAGGCTCGTCGAGGCTCGTCGAGACTCGTGGGCGAGCGAAAGTTGCGGCGGAGAGCCGGAGCGGGAGGGGGACGAGGAGAGCGGCGCTGGCACACGCTCTCGATCGGCGAGGGAGCGGCGGCGAGGTCTGCCGGCGGTACTGCTGAGGTAGCAGCGAAACACGGCGGGTCCTGGTGGCGGTGCGGGCTCGCGGGTGAGTGCGGTGCGGTGATATGGGGGGCGAGGGCGAGAAGGACGGCGACGAGAGCGAGCGAGGGCGGGTAGCGAGGCCAGGGTGGCGGCAGAGCTCGACAGCAGATGCGAGTGCACACAGACGCAAGGACGGCGGCGCGTGAGCTGGCGAGGGCGAGGTTGAGGGGAAGAGACGATGAAGGTCTGCTCGCTCTCGTTACCACCAGGCTCGTCCTCTCTGACTCGAAGCTGCATTTCAGGTTGGCCAAGCAGTTCTCCCACATGCCCGTCACCCTCCTCAGCGCTCCCCCCGGCCGCCCTCTCTTCGCGACGAGCTCGTCGGCCATCTCCGCCGAGACCCCGTCCACCTTCGAGGGCATCCCGCCCCTCACCCGCCACCACGAGCCACGAGGAGTGCGCATCAGGGTCGACCCGCCCTTTGAAAGCTTCACAGGCGACGACATCGTCGACGGCCAGCTCTTTGTCACCGAAGAGTGCGCCCCCCTCCTCCCTTCCCTCATCTCTCCCACACTCACCCGGTCTACCCTGTGCAGAGCCGTGTCCTTCTACTCGCCCTCGACCTCGTCCGGCATCACGCTCCCCTACCCTCACCTCACCCTCCACGCCATCTCGCGCCAGCCCGCCCCTCCCTCCGCCTCGACCTCGGCCGCCGCCCCCAACGGCAACCCCGACGCCCACGGCGGGCCCTGCGTCTACTGCCAGTTCGAGGAGAGCGCACAAATGGAGGACGACGACGATGGCGCGGGAACGAGGGAGATGTGGATCACGCCCGAGAGCGAGCAAGCCGGTGCGTCCCACTCGGCTCTCTTCGACTCTGCCGCCTACCCTCGCTCGTCTGCGCTTGTGACGCAGCTCGGCGAAGGTGGCGAAACGATGTCCTTGAGCTGACACGTCTGCCTCTCCACCGCACCCAGTCGACGCCATCTTTGCCGCCCTGTCCCTCTGCGCCTCGCTCCAGCCCTCCTCGTCCACCTCCGACCCCTCGATCCTGTCCCAATCCCAGTCCCAGTCCGCCGACACCGACGGCCCGGGCGCCATGTTCGCCGCCATGGGCCTCGACCCCTCGAGCATGGTCTACGCGGCCGCCGACGGCTCGCTCGCCGGCCCGGGCCTCGCCGCGCTCCAGGCCGCCGAGGCCGACGACGACGGCGATGGCGACGGTGACGCGCAGTGGGAGGACGCCGAGGCGGGCGAGGCGGGCGACGAGGAACAGCAGCCCCAGGGCGAGAGCAGCGCGGGCAGGACTAGGAGCGACTTTGTCAACCCGGGCAGGGCCAGGGGCGCGCCGTACTGAGCTCGACGCGCGAGCGAGCGGGCGTGGAGCGGGTGCAACGGGCAACAGACGCCGAGGTGCGCGTCGTGCAGGGTTCTACTCGGCGACGCAGCGAGCGAGAGCTGGCAGAGAGGCTCGTGCGAGAGCTTTCTTGGGCTGCGAGCTTCTCTGCTGGAGCGGTGCGGCAGTCGGCGCTCGGGTTCTGCTTGCTGCTCGTGACGATTCTTGTTGGCGCGCTCGAGCGCTTCTGCTGCGTCGCCGAGGGCGAAGAAAGGAGCGCTTCCTCCTCGAGCTGGCTCGCGAAGATGCTCTCGAGGTGCCTTCCTCGCCGCTCTCGCGAGAGGCAAGCTGTTCGGCAACCGCATTGCACGCCTGCACTCCTCAGCACCGTCTCCCGCACTTGCTCCCCGTCGCTCGCCCTTGCTCCTCGTCCCCCTCGCGCTTCTCGCACCCCTCGCCGCCCTCAGCACTCAGGCCCTCGATCCCCTGGAACACGCGCCGCTTGGCCTCGTCCTCGCCGCACACGCCGCGCACGACGAGGTCCCGCACGGCGAGCCCGCGCGCGCTCATCTCGACGCACCACCGCCACACGTACAGCGCGTCGCACCTCGCCGCCCTCGCGCCGCCTGGTCCTTCTCCCTCTCGCTCGGCACGCTCCCCTGCGCCGCCCTCGCTCAACGCGAGTGGAGCGGGCGCGGGCGCGATCGCAAAGTGCGGCGGGTCGCGCCCGGCGCCGTCGGGGAGCGCGAGCCCGGGCGGCGCGGTCCACGACGGGTACGTGTCCCAGAGCATGGTCGCGAGCTTGCCGGGCGCGACGCCCCACGCCGAGGAGGCGTCGACGTCGGCGGCGCCGGCGGAAGAAGGCGAGGTGGGCGAGGTCGAGAGGGACGAGGGCGAGGGGCGACGAGGAGGGGACGAGGGCGGGCACGGGTCGGCCATGTACGGCTCGAGGAGCGCGAACGCCTCGGACAGGGGCATGTAAGACGGCGCGGGCGTCGGCCACCTCGGCGCGTCGTCGTAGGCGGCTGCCGCTGCGGCGGCGGCGGCGGCGGCGGCGTCCGAGTCGACGGCGCCCTCGGCGTCCGTGCCGGGCTCGACGACGGCGCCGGCCGATGCGGCGTCGCGGTCGGTCGACGAGGCAGAGGCGGTGGCGGTGGCGGCGAAAGTGGCGGACGGGTACGAGGGCGTGTCGTCGAAGAGGGGGCCCGAGCAGTCGATGAGGCCGCCGCAGCACTCCTCGACGGCCGACACTGCGGCGTCCGCCACGGCGGCAGCGAGTGCAGGTGCTGGCGAGGGTCGAGGATGGTCCCGCTCGCTCGAGACGGGCGCGGCGCACTGCACCTTGCCGCCCTCGCAGCAACCCTCGCTCGCGCTGCCCCTCGCCCTCGCCTTCTGCCCGTCTCCCTCGCTCCGCTCCTGCTTGACGCTCCCGCCTCGAGACCGTGTCGCACGCTCGCCGTCCCTCGCCCCGACCACCGGCGCCGGCGGACCCGGCAGCGCCCCGACCCTCCCCTCGCGCTCGGCCTCGAGGACGCCCTGCCGGACGACCTCGCAGAACGCGTGCCACTTGCGCAGGCGCGCCCCTCGCGCTCGAGCGCTCGCCGCTCGCGCGCCCTGGAGCGGAGGAGGGGCGCCGCACGCCCGCACGAGGAACGCGCGCTGCTGCGCCTCGAGCGACAGGTCGTCCTCGTCGCCGGCGCCGTCGCCGGGCGGCTTGATCTCGTTGACGACGCCGGGTAAAGGCGCACGGCCGCGCTGCTCGGGCGCACTCGTCGGCGGCGACGACGCCGCAGAAGCAGGTCGAGGCGGAGCCGTGCCGATCCAGGGCGGCACAACGGGGAAGCCGTGCTCGTCGTACGGGTACCCGTGGAGCGAGTGGAGCGAGTGCTGCTGCTGCTGCTGCTCGTCGCGGGTCGCGTGCTGGATCGAGGCCGGGAGCGGCTGCGCCTGGAGCGTGTGGAGGAGGGCCTCGATCGGCGTGAACGGCGACGAGGCGGCTTGGTCGCGGTGGACGGCCGGATGCGGGGCCGAGGGCGAGGGCGCGGTCGCAGAGAGGAAGGACGAGGCGTGCTGAAGATGTGCTGGATAGTGGGGTGCCGGCGGGAGCTGAGGAAGAGGAGGGTAGTGCGCCTGGGCCAGGTCGGCAGGAGGGGGAGGGAAGCCGTGCTGCTGTTGCGGCGGACCTTGCTGGAGCGAGGGGGACGACGTCGGCGGCGGCCACTGCTGCGAGTGCGTGAGGGGCGAAGGATGGGCAGGGAAGGGCGGCTGTGGGAGGTGCGGGTGCGGCGAGTGCTGGAACGGGTGCTGCTGAGGGAAGGACGGCATGTGCGGCGGCGGCGGCGGGTACTGCCATTGGCCCTGGGCGTGCGAGTGGCCGTTGACGAAGGCGTAGCCGTGTCCGTTGGGCTGCATCGGCGTCGAGTGCTGCGACGAGCCCGGCGGCGGAACGTGCGGCTGGCCGTACGCGCCCTGCGGCGGGTACCCTCCTGCTGCCGCCTCGCGCCCGCTCAGGTCGCGCCGCGCCGCGCTCGTCGCGTCGACGGGCGGCGTGAGGCCGGTGCCGCCGCCGTTGCCGCCGCTCAAGCCGAGGAGGAGCACCTCGGCGGCCGCGTCGACCTGCGGGTCGGCCGCACTCGAGCCGGCCCACGCTCGCGGCGGCGATGACACGCGGCGGCGAGTGCTCGACGAGGCGGCCGAGCTGCGACGGGTCGACGCGTCGTGCATGTCGCGGTCGAGGTCGTGGGCCGACGCCGTGCGCTTGCGGGACGGCGGGCCGTCTCCGCGCGCCGAGCCCGCCGGTACCGCGGCCGCCATCGCGGTCGGCGTATCTTGCCCGGTCGACGCACCGTTGCCGAGCGTCCCAGGCCCGCCGGGGACCTCGATTTCGCCCGTCGCGCTCTCGACGGCCGTGAGCTGCGGTTCGGGGCCCGAGAGCGGCGGGCCATCGTGCGCGAGGCCGGCGTGGGCGCGCAGAGCGGCGTTCTCGGCTTCGAGGAAGGCGACTCGAGCTTCGAGGTTGGACAGGAGGGCGGCACGGCGGGCGCGGAAGGCGCGCTGGATGTCGCGAGAGCGCTGCAGGGTGAGGGGAAGAGTCAGCTCGGTGGGCAAGGGTAGGGGCGAGGGGCGGGACGCACCGATGGCGGGAGCGAGTCGTCTTGTTTGCGGCCGCGCTTCTTTGGCGCCGCCTTGAGGTCGCTCGAGTCGGCCATGGCCATGCGGACCCTGCGAGATGAGCGGCGAGGCGGCGACGAGGCGATGGACGACGAGGCGGCCCCCGAGTTGATGCGCGGTGGTGCGGTCGGGGTGTCGGTGTTGGCGAGTGCTGAACCGGCTCGTCTTGGTCCGGTGGTCGTGGTGAGGTCGGGTGGACGAAAGGTGCGACGACCGACCAAGCGATGAGCCACTCTTGGTCTCGTCACCTCCAGTCCCTCGAGCAGCTCGAGCGGCCGATCTACCACCACAAGATGCGCTTCAGTACTCTGCTCGGTGAGTCCGCGTCTGTCCCACGCCCATCCACGCGGTCCTCGCTGACTTCTTCCCCCCCTCCTCCCCTGCTCCTCCCCCACCTCACCTCGACCTGCGTCCTCGCTCGCATGTGCTTGCCTCCTGCGCAGCACCTCTCTCCCTTGTCGCCGTCGCCCTCGGCGCGGCCGTCCCCTCGTCCGACGTCGAGGCCTTGATCAAGTTCCCCGACTCGAACCCGTTCGGCACCGTCCACAACGGCGTGTCGACCAACCTCCTCCACGTTCGCGTCCACAACCACGGCAGCGAGCCCGTCACCGTGACCCGCATCCGCGGCCAGTTCCGCGAGGCTCACGGCCGCGAGAGGGCGCTGCGCAACGTGCGTCCTCGCCTTGCTCCTCCTCGCTCCTCGACGGGGGACTGATCTTTGTGCCCGCCCGCAGACGACGGTCATGCCGCTCGGCCTCCCCGTCGGCCCCGGCCAGAAGTCGCCCCTGCTTCCGTACAAGTTCTTCAGCGAGAACAAGCAGGGCGACGTCGGCCTGCGCGTCTGGATCGACTTTATCGACAGCACGCGCCGCCAGCACACGGTCCTCGGCTACGACTCGACCGTGACCGTCGTCGAGCCCAAGGGTTCCTGGTTCGACCTCGAGCTGTGCGTCCCCTCCGCCTCGTCTTCCTCTCCTCGTCCCTTCTCCTCGTCCTTTTCTGCGCCCGGGTTCCTGCCCTGATCACTGACGCTCTCTCTCCCGCCCGCAGCTTGTTCCTCTACGTCCTCCTCGGCTCGGCCTTCTCCGGCCTCGCGTACCTCCTCTACACGTCGTACCTCGCGCCCGTCGTCGCACCCGCCCCGGCCAAGTCGTCGGGTGGCGGCGCGCGTCGCCCGCAGGCCGTCACGGCCAAGTCGTCGACGATCGTCGACAACACGGACGGCACGCGCACCAAGGTCGACGACGAGTGGGTCCCCGAGCACCACCTGCGCACGCGCAAGGCGCGCGCTGCGGGTGCGACGAGCGGGACGAGCGGCGACGAGAGCGAGGGCGCCAAGGGGCGGCGCAAGGCGCGCAAGTGAGCGGGGTGCCGGTCGAGCAGCGAGCGAGGGCCGTGCAGGTGGAGCAGACGAGCAGCGTGTGGGAGCGCGTCGAGGAGGAGGAGGAGGAGGAGGTCGAGGCAGCGAGTCGACCCGAAAGTCCGTAGCGTCGCAGTGCCACGCCAGAGCTATCTTGGATGTCTTTCTCGAGCACTCGCACAGCGATTGAGAAGCGTACGACGCTGTTGCCGTCGTCGTCGTCGTCGACTCGTCTCGGCGGACTCGCTCAACCTCCTCATCTCGCCCGTCGCTCTCGCCCTCGACTCGAGCGGTGCAGCCAGTCAGCATGGAGGCACCAGAGGCGGACGCCGAGGTGCGCTCAGCCTCCCCCTCGTCCCTCCAGCCCTTCGTGACTTCTCATCTCCCCCCCCTCCCCCTCCTCCTCCCTCCTCCCCCGTTCACAGTTCCTCACGCTCGCCGCACCTGTGCAAGGCGTCGCCGTGCGCCTCCGAAAAATGACCCAAAAAACGCGAAAACGTAGCTAAAACAACATATAAGAGGAAGTTATAACTTTTGCTTTTCCTTTAATGACTGTCAATTCGCCGAAGGCAGCGAATTTAAGGGCGATAAACAGCAAGTATGCTGGAACTGGTAGACAGGTGGTTCTTAAGCAACCATGACGATACGTTGTATGGGTTCAAGTCCCATTACTTGTAAATTAAAGGAGGCTAATATAAGAGACAGACATAACTTCACAGGAATGGCTTGATTCGAACAAGCTCCGCGAGACTTTGGAGATCTGCATGCTACCATTGACACCACATTCCTATCAATACTTGGTTAAATTTACCTCCTTAGCGCCCCGCTCCATTGACAGGGGCGAGTAAACAAGGGCACACGAATCGAACATGAATCGGCGAATTTGAAGTTCGCTATTCTACCATTGCACTATACCCC
>NW_017264939.1:539909-556056 GCF_001329695.1 Rhodotorula graminis WP1
ACGCCCAGCCGACCACCCGCATCTCGACCAGTGCACCGTCGACTCGTCCGCTTCGCCTATGGCGACACGCTCGTCGTTGCCGGGCTGAGGGACGGCAGCGTCGTCGCCTGGCGCCTCGCTGCTCTCGTCGGTGGAGACGTGCGTCCCTCCTCCTCTATTCTCGTTCTGCCACGAGCCCGAACAGCAACTCACTCGCCGTCCCCCTCGCAGGTCACGCCGCACGCGACCATCTCGGCCAGCTCGCCCGAGCCCCTCCTCGACCTGTGCGCCAACCCGGCGCCCGAGTCGGCCCTCGTCGCCGTCCTCTCGCCCTCGTCCCACCTCGCCATCTACGACCTCTCGTCGCCTTCCTCCTCACTCACCCCGAGCGCCACCTTCCCCACCCGCGCCACCGCCGCGTGCTGGTCCGTCAAGGGCAAGCAGCTCGCCGTCGGCCTCCCGCCCTCGGACGGCGGCGGCATCGCCCAGTTCACGCCGCAGGGCGAGCACAAGGCGTCGGTCGCACGCCCGGCGAGCCTCGACGCCGACTACGAGGTGCGCGCGCTCGAGTGGCTCGAGAACCACGTCTTCGTCGCGACCTTTGCGCGGCCGCGCACGGCGCCCGGGTCGGGCGACGAGCCGCAGCACGAGGACGAGGTGTTTGTCCTCACACGGGCGGCCGACGGGTCGGTGAGCGAGACGCGGTATGGCGACCCGGCGCCGCCCTTTGGCATGATGGAGCGCCAGGGCAGGCGGTGGATGGCTCGGTTCAAGGGCTGGTGCGTCCCGCTCTCTCTCCCCCTCGCCTCCCACCCTTTCTCTCCCAAGTCCTTGCCCTGACGAGCGTGTTCACCCACAGGGCGCCGTTCAAGCACCTCCTGTTCCAGGCGTCGGCCCCATCGGGCGACATCGCCGTCCTCGCGCAGCAAGAGCCTTCCCTCGGCATGTCGTACCCGCCCTCGGCCTCGGCCTCAACGTCGAGCGCCGGCGAGTGGGCGACATTGTCCCTCCCCGAGACGTGCCGCCCGACGCTCCCGCTCGGCCCCGAGGGCAACGACGTGTGCTGCATGGCGCTCGAGGTCGACCTCTCGGCGCCCGCGCCCCAGGCCCGGCCCTCATGGTGTACACGTCCGAGGGCGTCGTCGCGTACTGGGTCGTCGGCAACGACAAGGACGGCGCAGGGCGGTACCCGGGCATGGTCGAGGCGCGCGACGTCCAGAGCGCGCCGGCTCCCGCACCCGCCGCGGCGCCGAGCCAGCCCGCCGCCGCCGCCGCCGCCGCCGCACCAAGCGGCTTCGGCGCGTTCGCCAAGCCCGCCGCCACGACCTCGCCGTTCGGCGCGCCTGCCTCGACCTCGCCTTTTGGCGCCCCGTCCTCCTCGCCGTTCGGCACCGCTTCCTCCTCGCCGTTCGGCACTGCCGCCAAGCCCTCGACGACGCCCGCATTCGGCACGACGTCCGCGTTCGGCTCGTTCGCCTCGCCCTCGTCGACTGCCGCGCCCGCGTCGGCCGCCGCCTCGACCCCAACCACTGGCGGCGGCTTCGCGAGCGTGCCCTCGAGCGGCGGGTTTGCCGCGTTCGGCGCAGGCGCAGCGTCGAGCTCGCCCTTCGCCTCGGCCGCCGCCGGTGCCGCCAAGCCTGCAGGCGGCTCGCCGTTCGGATCGGGCGGCGCTTTCGCGTCACCATCGTCGTCGCCGTTTGGCGGCGCGGCGAGCAAGGCGCCCGCGTTCGGCTCGACAGCGGCATTCGGCGCCACGGCAGGGGCTGCATCGTCGGCCTCTCCCGCCGCCGGCTTCGGCGGGTTCAGCTCGAGCGCGCCCGGCGGTGGAGCCGGGTTCGGCGGGTTCGGCGGCGGCACGGCGGGCAAGAGCAGCTTTGCGTTCGGCGCGCCGGCCGCTCCCTCGCCGCTCGCGTCGACGACCGCGACGACGGGCACCAAGCAGGGCTTTTCGTTCGCGCCGACGTCGACTTCGGCGCGAGGGCGCACGACGACCGGTTCGGACGACGAGGACGCGTCGGACGACGACGACGGCATGGCCGACGACACGGCGAGGGCCGACGAGCCGCCCGACCTCGACCCGACTCGCACCGGGCTCGACCTCGGCGATAGCATGCGCGAGGCGGCGGCGCACAAGAAGCAGACGGCCGCCGCCGCCGCCGCCGCCGCAGATTCGTCGAGTGCCGGCATCGAGCTCGGCAGCCTCGGGTTTGGCACGCCGTCGCCAGCGCCGGCGGCGAATGCGGCGCCAACCGCGTTTGGGGCGTTCTCGGCGTCGAGCAAGCCCGCGACGTCGTCTGGCGGGTTCTCGTTCGCGCCCACTTCGACGGCGGGTACGGTCAAGCCGAGCGGATTCGCCGCTTTCGCCGCACCGCCGTCGTCGACCGCCTCGGCACCCGCCGCGTCTACCTCGGCCGCCTCGCCGTCGGCCACCGCGCCAGCGCCGGCATTCGGCTCGAGCGGCGGCTTCGGCTCGTTCGCCAGCCCCTCGTCGAGCTCGACGTCCGCTTTCGGGCAGACGAGCGCGCTCGGCAAGCCCGCCGCATCTTCGCCGTTCGGCGCCTCGACCTCGAGCAGCACGGCGTCGCCCAAGCCTGCGTTCGGCTCCTCGGGCTTCGGCTCGTTCACCTCGAGCGGCGCCAGCATGACGGCGGGCGGGTTCGGCGGGTTCGCGCCCAAGGTCGAGGAGAACAAGGTCCAGGTCAAGGAGGAGGAGCCGGCGGCGGTCGAGGACGTCGTCGAGGAGAAGCCGGTCAAGGCCGAGGAGAAGGTCGACATCAAGAAGGAGCTCGACGTGTCTGCGCCCGAGGACGACAAGAAGGGCGTCGCGAGCTCGTCGGCGCCGACACCGGCTGCACCCGCCACGACCGCCACGCCCGAGCCGGCCCCTCGCGCTGTCACCCCCTCATCCGCCCCGTCGCCGTCGCCCGCTCCCGCCGCCTCGACCGCCACTCCTGCGTCGTCAACCTCGTCCAAGCACGGCCCCGCAGCCCCGACCGCGACCGAGCAGGCGCCCAAGCCGACGTTCTCGTTCGCGCCCAAGCCCGACGCCGCCGCCGCCGCCGAGCGGGACGACAAGCCCGCCTTCTCGTTCGCCCCGGCCTCGGCCGCCACCTCGACGGCTGAGACCAAGCCTGCGCCTGCGCCCTCGCCGTCGACCTCGGCGTTTGGAGCGTTCGGCGGCGGCTCGAGCACAAGCTCGTTCCCCAAGGCCGCCTCGACCGGCGGGTTCAGCGCGTTCACGTCGTCGTCGTCAGGCGGCTTCGGCTTCGGGTCGGCCGCCAAGCCGAGCTCGCCGTCGACGAGTACGGGCTTCTCGTTCGGCTCGTCGGCCGCCAAGCCGCCGCCGCAGTCGACCGGCGGCTTCTCGTTCGCGCCCAAGGCGACGACCGCGCCCGCGCCGGCTGCGACGTCGGCGTTCGGCTCGGGCGGCACGGCGCCCAAGCCGCTCGACGTTCCCGGCTCGCAGCCGGCGCCGTCGTCGAGCGCCAAGAGCCTGTTCGGGTTCGCGAGCAGCCCGCCCGAGGAGCGCAAGCGCGCCGAGGTTGGGCTCGGCGAGGCGCAGGGGAGCCTCCTGAGCAGGCTCGGCGCGCAAGAGGGCGCGCAGGACGAGTCGGGCGAGGAGGGAGAAGGAGACGAGGACGAGGACGAGGACGAGGGCGAGTACGACGACGAGGAGCAGGAGGGCAGCTACGACGAGGAGGACGGCCAAGAGCAGGACGAGCAGGAGCAGGACGACGAGGACGATGAGGACGTGTCCGGCGACGACGACGAGGCCCAGGACGAGTCGCCGTCCAAGCCGTCGCTCCTCTCTCGCCTGAGCCCGGCCCCGCCCTCGCCGGCCGCAACCGACCCCGACACCGCCTCGCCGACACCCGCAGCTTCGACCAAGCCGCCGGCGTTCAGCTTTGCCGCGCCCGCGTCGCCGTCGCCCTCCCCTTCTCCTGCCGTCGCGACCTCGACCACCTCATCGAGCTCGCCCGCCAAGACGCCCTTCAGCTTTGCGCCTGCCGCCACCTCTGCGCCCTCGCCTTCGCCCTCGTCGACCACGGGCGCCGCCGCGGCCGACGCCGCGACGAGCAAGCCGCCGTCGTTCCTCAACTTTGCGTCGTCGGCGCCGAGGACCAGCTCGCCGCTCGCCGCGCCCCCGCACGGCGTCCCGTCGTTCGGCGCGTTCGGTGGGTTCGGCAACGCGGCGCCCAAGATCAGCTCGCCGCTCGCGCCGCAGCCGCAGGTGGACGACAAGGCGTCCAAGCCGGCCTTCTCGTTCGCGCCCGAGCCGACCTCGGCGCCGACCACGACCGAGGCGAACAAGCCCGCCGCCCCTCCGCCGTCCTCGCTCGGCGACTTTGGCGGCTTCGGTGGCAGCTCGGGGGCGCCGCCTGCAGCGACCACGAGTGCGCCGCCGCCCGCTGTCACCGACAAGCCCGTCGCGGCCCCGTCGTTCGGCGGGTTCGGCGGGTTCGGCGCGCCCAAGGTCGACGCCGCCAAGCCGACGGCGCCGTCCTTTGGCCTTGGCGCTCCCGCCGCTGCGCCCAGACCGTCCTCGCCCGTTCCTGCGCCGACGCCGACGCCGACGTCCGCCAAGGTCGCCGCTCCTGTCGTCGCGCCTGCGCCCAAGCAGAGCCCGCTCGTCGAGGGCAAGGTGCCCAAGTTCGGCGTTCAACTCGTCGCGGCGGGCAGTGCGCCGGTGCCGCAGGTCGAGGAGCAGGGCATGGCCGGCGAGTTCCTCCGAGCGTACCTCGGCGTGCAGCAGGACCTTGAGCGTGTGCGTCTCTCGCTCATCGCCTCCCTCTCTCGAACGTACTGTCACTGACGCGATTTCGCCACATTTCTGCAGCTGCGCGACGACACGTCGTCCGTCAAGTCGTTCGTCGCCGACCTCGAGAAGCCGTACCAGTCGACCCGACCTGGCGAGCCGTGCAGCTACGAGGCCAAGGACTGGGCCATGGGCGACCTCGGCAAGTTGCGCGACCTGACGGCGAGCGCCAAGCCAGGTGTCGAGTCGCTGCATGCCGCCGCCGTCGCCCAGAAGAAGCGCATCGTCGAGCTCCAGAGCCAGCTCCTCAAGTGTGCGTCTCGATCTCCCTTCTCGTCCTCTCTCGCCCCCTAGATCAAGTCGCTCACCCTCTCGTACCCGTATCCGCAGCCGAGACCAAGCGCGAGGAGGCGGCGCGCTTCATCCGCGCGCGCGAGGACCCGGCGTTCGCCAAGATGGTCCGCGTGCGCCAGCTCGGTTCCGAGCAGAGCGAGAACCAGCGCCGTATCCGCCTCCAGGTCGACGCCGTGCGCACCAAGATTGAGCAGCTCGAGGAGCACATGCTCGGCCTCAAGGACCAGCTCGCCAAAGAGAAGCACGGCCGCCCGTCGCTCAAGTCCGTCCCTCGCCCGTCTCTTTCGCTCCTCTTGCGCCACCAGAACTGACATGCATGTCCTTTCGCCTCTGCAGGGCCCCATCGCTCGACTCGATCAGTCGTGCGCTGCGCAACATCACGGTCGCCGCGACCGAGAAGGCCAACGAGCTCGACGCCCTCACCTCGCGCGTCGACCGCCTGCGCGTCCAGCCCGCCGAGCGCAGCGCGACGGCGCGTCGTGCCTCGACGTCGTTCGTCCCCCTTGACGACGCTCTCGACCGATCCGTCGCCCGCTCGTCGCCGGCGCACTCGACGCCGGCGCGCAAGGCCGCCGCGCCGCCGATGAGCGCCGCTCGGGCCGCCAAGGCGGCGCTCGTCGCCGAGCGCTCGGCCGCGACGCTCAAGCGCGCGCTCCTCGCCGTCCGGGCCACCGAGCCGCTCGTCAATCGCTCGGCGTGCGGCGGTGCCGGCTCGACCTCGTCGTCGTCCATCGGCGAGCTTCAGAGCGCGTTCACCGCCGGCCCGGTCGAGTGCCTCCCTCGCCCCAGGCGGTGGGCGCCTCCTCCGCCTCCGACACCGCCCCGTGCCCTGTCGCCGCCGCCAGTTCTCCCGACCGTGCGCCCGTCGCCTGCGCCATCGCCCGCCCTCGGCTCGTGGACGCCAACGTCGAGCTCGTTCGGCCTCTTCGGTACACCCACGCCGCATGGTCCGACCTCATCGACGCCCATCCCGTCGCCGGCGCCGCCGTTTGCACTCAAGCGGCCCCTGCCGGCCGCCGCAGCCGCCCTGGCGCCCGCCGCGCCGTCGTTCAGTGCCGCACCCGGCTTCACCCAGCCCTCGTCGAGCACGCCCGGCGGTCCGCCGGCCCTGACGTTCAAGGCCATGCCGTCGTTCGCGTTCGCGCAGCCCGTCGCGACGAGCATCTCGACGGGCAACTCGCCTGTCTCGCGCGGGTCGGGCCGTCACTCGTCGTCGCGCGCGCACAGCTCGGCGGTCGCGCTCAAGCCGAGCACGGCCAGCGCGCCCTCGCCCGCAGCGAGCTTCGACTGGGGCGCACTGCCGTCGGCGGCGACGTCGCCCAAGCCGGCGCCCAAGTCGTCGGGCTTCTTCTCGCTCACGCCGTCGTCGTCGTCGTCACCCTCGGGCACGCCGGCTGCGACGCCGACCAAGCCGCCCTCGTTCTCGCTCGGCGGCGGCGGGTTCGGCGGGTTCGGCTCGACGACGCCGTCCGCAACGCCCAAGGCGGGCGGCCCGAGCGGCTTCTCGTTCGCGGGCTTTGGCGCGCCCGCGACCAGTTTGAGCGCGCACGGCGCTCACGGCGAGCTGGCGGGCGAGGGAGAGGACGAGGAGCAGGTCGACGAGGGCGAGCAGCAGGAGGACGATGAGCAGGACGACGAAGAGTGGGGAGAAGAGGACGATGAGGAGGACGAGGACGGTCTGAGCGCGATTGACGAGGAGGCCGAGGAGGGCTCCGAGTAGCTCTCGCGGCGTGCAGTCTAGTGGCTATCTCTACTCGCATGAGAGGTAGAGGCTGAGCTTCGAGCGGGAGCAGAAAGCGAGCAGGAGCGAGGACGAGGCGGTGCTCGACGAGAGCGAGAATAGCGACGACGACGCCGATCTAGGTGCGGCGAGATGCGAGTGCTGCAGTCAAGGTGTGCGAGTAGCTCTGGCGCATCTCTGCCATGCCGAGTGCTGTGTGGACCGCGACAGACGATTCCGAGCGACTCCCATCAGGAGGAGGGACTCGATTTCTCGCGGTACAGCCTCGCTCTTCCTGAGGGCTCTCGCGCAGGGTGCTCGCCTCGAGCTCAGAGTCGAGCTCGACAAGGTTGACTTTGGTCGCGAGAGAGAGAGCCGTCCGCGAGAGCGTTGTCCTCAGCAAACTTGTCACTTGGGAAGGCTCGCTCGGACCCAGCATCGCTGATCCTCCTTTCTCTTTGCCCCTTGTCTCTCATTCTCGCCTCGAATGGGTCCAGAGTCGCTCAGGGGTGAGCTGCTGGCATACGCGAATGCGGCAGTCGCTCTCTCCCTCGCCGACGACCTTCGCAAAGCCAACTCGAGACGCCGTCTCTCCCTCGACGTTCCTTGCTCTTTCGCAGAGCAACTTTCTTTGCTCGAGAACGGACAGAATAAGAGCTAGTTACACAGCTTGCACTGCTCGAACGCCCTCGCTACAGGCTCGCCTGGATTTCGGTCTCGGGCTTGGGCTCGTTGAGCTGGTGCGCCCTCGCCTTCTTGACCTTGCGCGCCAGCACCTTGGCGTTGTGCCGCACCCACCTGAAGGACCCACCCTTGCGCGACCGCGTCCCGTCCCGCTGCGGCACAATCTCGCCCGCCGCGCCGCCCTCGCCGCCCGCGTCGGTCGCCGTCTCCCACTCTTCGCCGTCGGGCGCGTGCTCGTCGGACGAGGCGCCGGCGTGCTCGGCCGAGGCGCGCAGTTGCGCCTCGTAGTCGCGACGATGGAGGTAGAGCTGGTAGGCGGCGCGGGCCGAGGACGAAGCCGAGAGGACGACGTCGCCGTGGAGGGACGAGAGGCCGGGGACGAAGCGGGCGCGCAGGGTGAGGATGATCGGCGGGTTGTCGTCGTCGCGATGCGAAGGAGGTGGACGAGGCGAGTCGGCCGGCGAGCGAGAGGAGGAAAGGTCGTCGTCGTCCCGGACCTTGCCCTTGAGCGAGGGGAGCGGACCCGGTTCGGGCAGGACGGCCTTCTTGTCCCTGCTCACGGCGACCGAGTGAGTACCGCCTCCACACGAGAGACAGAGAGAGAGAGAGAAAGAGAGCGACGCACCGACTGAGTCGAACCGTGATGTCGACCGTCTCGCCCGAGCGCACGTCGCTGACGTGGATGAGGCCGCGCGCAAGCGCCGGCCGCGAGTGCTTGAGCCCGGCCGCGACGCCCTGGACCGACACCTTGATGGGCGCGATGCGCGACAGGACCGGGATCGACGCCGGCTTGGACGACAGGTCGAACGAGATGGCGTCGTCTGCGAGGCGGGTGCACGGACCGTCAGGTCGAGCTCGACAAGGATGGCCGAATGACGAGGAAAGAGTGCGACGCACCGTCTTCTCCTTGACGCTGTACCGCATTGACGCTCGCGACCTGGCCCTCGTCCGGCTTGAGGCTAAGGCGGCCGGCAAAGTTGCGCTCGCCGAGGCCCTCGAGCGACGCCTCGACGATCTGGACCGTGCCGACGGACCACTCGCGCAGCGACGGGGCGAGGTCGAGCGCGAGTGGCTTGAAGAGGAGCGAGAGGCGGATGCGGCCGGCGCCGGAACCGCCGAGGAGAGGGAACCACCTGCGCAGGACGAGGTCGGCATGAGCGATGCGGCGGCGAGGGCAGAGAGGGAGGACCGAGACGCACTTGGACAGCTGCGCCTGCTTCGAGAGGACGTCGTGAAGGTTGATGGACACGTAGCCAACGAGGACGTCGTGGTCTGCGGGCGTCGAGAGTCAGGGCGACGAACGTGGGAAGGAGGGAAATGGCGACGGCGCACCTCGGTCGCGATAGTCCATGACGGCGAGGTTGAGCATGCCCTGCGTCCAGTCGCGCACGAACGTCTCGCTCCCGCTGTTGAAGGTCGGAGCTGCGGGCGGCACAACCTCGTCAGGTCCTGCCCGTCTCGCTCGGACGGACGACGATGGAGAGAAAAAGGGGGACGCACCGTTCGAGAAGGGCGACAGCTTGGTGCGGAACACCATCTCGTCGTTGAGGACGGCCTGGACGTACGTGCTCGGGAGCTCGGCGCGCCGCATGGCCTTGAACGTCGTGCCGGGCTTGAGGCGCTTGAGGCCGGCGTGGACGGCGCCGACGCGCTTGTCGAGCTCGAGGTCGGCGACCGAGTGGATCTGGTACGACAGGATGCCCGACGGGTGCGAGGGCGGAGCGGACGGGTTGCCGGCGAGCTGTTCATCGGCGAGGGTCAGTGCGGGCGACGAGGAGGGAGGGGGCGAGACGTGGGCGATCGCACAAGGTCCTTGACGGCGTCGAGGCGAGTGCGCTTCTGCTTCTCGTGCTCGTCGGCGTCGAGCGCCTTGCGGTGCTCAAAGTCGACGTCGGCCATGAGGTCGGGCTTCTTCTTCTCGGCGTCGCTCTCGCCCTCGAGCTTCTCGAGGAGCGGGAAGAACGCTGCGCGCGAGTACGCTCGTCAGTATCAGCGTGACGAGACGCAGAGATAAAGAGAGAGGGAGCGAGGGACGCACCGACGCTGCACTCGAGCTCGCCAATCTCCTCGTCCTCCTTGCCCCGCTCCGTCTCTCCCCTCGCCGCGTCTGGGAGCAGCTTCTCGCGCTCGTGCGAGCGCCACTTGCCGGCGTGGTCGTGCAGGTCGCGGACAGGGAGGTCGAGGTAGCCGAGCGAGCTGCGGGCGCGATGGCGGTGAGCGAGTGAACGAGGAGGTGCGAGGGCGGGAGGAGAGGGGACGGACTGAGAGGCGCCGATGCGCTCGTGGTCGAGGACACGCAGGCGAATCCTGCTCGGGGCAGTCAGTACGTCGAACGGGAAAGGAGGAGGGAGAGAAAAGCCAGGGACGCACTTGGCTCCGTCCTCGACAGGTTCGAGCGGCACCCTGATGAAGCACATCTCCTCCCACCTCGCCTCGCCGCCGTCCTCCTTCTTCTCTGCGACCTCGCCCCTCGCCCTCGCGCCGACCGGGTTGCCCAAGGTCACGCCGCGCACGACCTTGGTGCGGTACAGCGCCTTGGCCATGCCGGCCCAGCTCGCCTCGACGTACGGGTCGACGGTGCGCCGCGCGCGAGAGACCGACAGCGCGGCCGTCGCGCTGCGCGTCTGCGCCGACGTGGTCGAGCCCGCGAACGAGGGAAAGGCCGAGAGGTGCGCGCGGTGCAGGACGAGGACGACGAGGCCGATCGTGCGCGTTTCTGCAGGCGGGTGCACGCACGCTCAGGGTCAGGTCTCGACGTCGTCACGTACACTGAGGGGAAGAGAGGCGAGAGAGAGAGAGAAGGGGACGCACTGACAGCGACGTCGCCGCCGAGGAGCAGCTTGCGCACGTCGATGGCGTACCGCCTCGGGAGGACGAGGTTGGCGAGCGTCGCGCGGATCGCCATGTCGACGAACGTGCGCACGATCGGGAGCGGTACGACGTCCCACGAGCCCTGGAGCGGCTGTATCGGGCGCGCGCGGCGGAAGGCTTTGGTCAGAGATGGGTCCGGGCGCGAGGAGGAGGAGGAGGAGGAGGAGGCAAGAGAGGGGACGCACATGAGCGGTGACCGCGACGACGGGCATCTCGCGCAGGCTGACGACGGCCGTCTTGACGAACGGCAACTCGGGCGTGAACGACAGGCGGATGCGGGCTGCGCCTCGCAGCGACGCGACCGACATGAGGACCGGGAACGGCACCGTCGTGAGCTTGCCCTGCACGCTCACGAGGGTGTCAGTCGACCGTTCGGCGCCCTCATCGTCGAAGAGTAGAGAAAGAGAGAGAGAGGGGGGACGCACGACGCCGATGCCGAGGTAGGCGACAAAGTGGATGTTGTCGGTCGGGTCGCTCGCCTCGACCTTGCCCTCGCCCCTCTCAGCCTCGCCGCCGTCCTCCTCCTTCCTCTCGACCCTCCTCCTGTACCCAAACTCGACCTCGAGCTCGATCGCGGGCCGGCCCTCCTCGCCGAGGTCCTGGCCGCCCCCACTACCACCACCGAGCGCCTGCACCTGGTCCGGGTCGTCGGCTTGCTCGTCGGCGTCGGCGGCGAACGGCGCCGGGCGCGGCAGGGCCGGGTCGGCGAACGCGCTCGTCGTCGAGCCCGCCGCGTCGTGCGTGCGCGCGTGGCGCGCGCGCGTGAAGGGCGGCGCCGAGAGGTGGACGGGCTCCGGGGTCGGCGAAGAGGAAGACGACGAGGGGACGTGAAAGTTGGACGACGTGGCCGGGTTGGTCGTCTGGGGAGGGAGGACGCGCATGCCGAGGAGCTGGACCGGGTGGGTGCCTTGCTCGAGCGACGTGATCTTGACCGAGTGCTGCGAGCGGGCGCGTGCGGCGAGTCAGTCTCGGGCTCTACGGCGGTCTGCGCCCGCAACCGAGCGCCAGAAGGAGTGAGAGAGGGGGGACGCACAATGATGGACGGCATGAGGGCCATCATCTCGTCCTCCATGAGGTCGACGGCGGCGACAAACAGCTGGCGGTCGATGATGGGCCACAGCTTGAGCATGAGGCCGTTGAGCCACTCGGCCGACTCGAACTCGACCTGGGCGTCGGCCTTGTCGCTGTTGGGGGTCGACGATGAGGGTGGAGGGTGCACGAGCGGCTCGCGCAGGTTGGACGCGAGGTGGGCGGCATAATCTTGCGAGAGGCCGTGCAGGCGTTGGGTGAGGGCGTGGTAGCAGCAACCTGTGAGGAAGAAGCAGAGTGTCAGTACGGTGCTGTCGTGCGTGAGGACAGGGTGAGGGGGACGGTGTCGAGTGAGGGAGAGTCGACGACGGACCGGTGACGACGAGGCTCAGGACGACGCGCTTTTCCCACGAGATGATGAGGACGTTGACGATGCCGACGAGCAGGACGGAGAGGGACGCCGTGTAGACCGACTGCGAGGGGAGCATGTCGAGGTGAGTGAGGTCGATTCGAGTCGGGGAAGAGCGAGGAAGAGGAGGAGGCGAAGAACAAGGGCGCGCACCTGGTTGCGCACGTCGCGGGCATAGTCGCGTTGCTCGAGCTCGTGGGTGAGGATGGCCTCAGTCTCGTGTCGGCGGTTGACGACGCGGATGGCCTCGTTGAGCTGGTGAGGGTCGTCCGAGGTGGGCTTGTCGGCGGTGTCGCCCGAGCGAGGCATGGTCGCCGGTGGTGGTCACAGCCAGGGTGAGTGGTCGGAGTCGGAAGGAGGGGTGTGGTGCGATGTGAAGGGCGACGTCGAACTGCGGCGAGTTGGGCGAGGTTCAACCTCGGAGATGACGACCGCGGCGGTGACCGGCATCGCGGGAGGGCGAGCGGTGAATGGCGGCAGCTGTATCGAGAGTAGGCGAGAGCGACCAGGGTGGTGGCTGTAGCTCGGCTCGAGGTAGAGGGCGGCGAGGGAGAGAGCGCCTCGTCGAGCTGATGAGGAGCACCTCGCCCTCGCTCTTGCTCCCAGCTCCTCCACTCGCACCGGCACACCGGTAGCACCGCTGCACCTAGTCGCACGGCGACCTGCGCCCCGCACACCTAACCTCAGCCCTGCCGCACCGCCCAGTCGCTCACACGCCCCCCGCTCCCCACCTCCCAACTTCGACTCCGGCATCCTCGGCTCCACCATGCCCGCCACCCTAGTCGTCGGCGGCCTCCCCGTCACCGTCTACGGCCTCGACCACCTCACCCGACCGCAACCGGGACAAACCGCGACCAAGCCCGTCGCCGTCGCCTTCCTCCTCCACGGCCGCGGCCAGCGCTCCGACGACAAGCTCATGGTTCGCTTCGCCGACCGCCTCGTCCAGTACTCGCACGACCAGGCCACCACCGTCAAGGACCTCGTCGTCGTCACCTTTGACCAGCGCAACCACGGCCACCGCCTCGTCGCAAAGGACCGCCAGCTCGGCTGGCTCGAGGGCGGCAAGCGCCGTCACCAGGAGCGCCTCGACGCCGGCCTCGAGCCCCACGACCTCGACAACCCGTCGCACGCGGCCGACATGATGGCCATGCAGGTCGGTACCGCGAGGGACGTCTCGTTCCTCGTCGACTTTCTCCCCGCCGCCTTGTTCCCCAACGACGAGCGCACCGTCGCCGACTGGTACTGCGCCGGCATCTCGCTCGGCGGACACGCAACCTGGCTCGCTCTCGCACACGGTGCGTCCCTCGATCACTCTCTCGGGCGACCGCCCCTTCCTCAGACCCTCGCACTGACCCCCCGTCCCTTGCTCGCCCACAGACCCACGCATCTCGCTCGGCGTCCCCATCATCGGCTCCCCCTCGACCCACATCCTCCTCTCGCACCGCGCGTCCAACCTCCCACCCCCAGCCGGCCCACTCCCGCTCGCGCCGCCTTACTTCCCCGCGTCGCTCGTCGCCCTCTTTGCGCGCGAGGACCCGGCCAACGTCGAGCTCGAGCGGTGGGACGGCCGCAGCGTGCTCGTCCTCAGCGGCGAGGACGACCAGCTCGTCAACTATGTGCACGGCGGGACCGAGGCGTTTGTCGCCCGGCTCGAGAACGAGGCAAAAAGGTGCAAGGTCGAGGCGTGGGTCCAGCCAAAGACGTGCGTCCTCCCGCGCTCTCTGCCTCCCACCTTCTTCTCCTCTCCTGCTCGTCCGCCCACCTCGTCGACCCTCTCACCGACCCTCTCCTCGCCCCTCTCCCCTTTCGCAGCGGCCACGCCTGCACGCCCGAGATGATCGAGCGCACGTGCGAGTTCATCTGCCGCGAGGGCCTCGCAGCGCCGGTGGCGGCGAGTGCTCGAGGAGGGATCGAGGCGGCCCAGGGCGCGCCGGCGGCGGCGGCCACGGCGGCGAGGGGCAAGATGTAGAGAGAGGGCGGAATTGAGATGGTCGCGCTCCCGGGTTTCGACGACTCTCGGTCGGCGAGTGAGAGCGAGCCTGTCGAGAACTGCTTCGCGCCGTCCTAGAGCGTGCTCGAGCCCGTCTCGCTGTGGCTCTCGACGATCCCTCGCTCGTCCTCTCTCTCTCTCTCTCTCTCGCTCGCACGCTCAGCTCAGCTGTAACCGGCCTCGTTGCTCCCTGTCCAGCTACCTCGCGCCTCGTCTCGCCTCGGGGAAGAACTTGCTCCGCCGTGCTCGCCCCTCGATCCTCCCTCGAACCCGACCGACGCCGAGCGACTGCTCGACGAGCGGCTCGTGCGGCGCGGCGTGCGCCTCCGGGGCGACGCCGTGGAAGGCCGCCTGAAGGTCCTTGGCCTGCGAGCGTCAGGGATACGAGTAAGCTGTCTGTCGACGAGAGCGTATGCCGCGGCGGAACAAGGGGGGAAACGAGGAGTGCGGGAACGCACCAGTCCCCGCCCGTCCCGCATCGGCCACCCCTTCTCGAACGCCTCGCACGCCGCAAACAGGACGTCGCGCGCATGATCGACCGCCGAGACCTGCACCGCGAGGTCCTTGTCGCCGAACGCCTGCTTGTCGGCCTCGGAGAGGTTTGCGAGCTCGTGGGCGGCGGCCTCGAGCAGCGGGAGGGTCGAATCGGGGAGGCGAGAGATGGCGACGGCGTGCCAGTAGAGGAGGAGGAGCGCGTCGACGAGGGCCTTGAAGCGCGCGAGGCGCGACGAGGCCGGCTGCGAGCGGTCGTAGGCATAGAGCATGGTCGACGTTGGCGAGGGCTGCGAACGAGGGCGAGAGAGAGCTGGTCAGGGATCTTCGACGGGCTCGACTGGGAGAAGCACAGAGCGAGAGCGACGCACGAGGACGTTTGTCGCCGCCGTCGGCAGATCTGGCACCCACCCCGGCAGCGCCGCAATCTCGCGCAGGCAGAGCTCGCGCGCCTTCTCGGGCAGCCAGCGCAGCTTGAGGATCGACACGCCCGCGTCGGAGCAGAACTCGTTCTCGAACTGCTTGCCGCGCGTGTCCGAGTCGTAGAAGGCGGTGCCGGCCTTGCGAGCGGCGTCGCGGACCTGGGCAGACTCGGTCGCTTCCCACTTGTTGGCCCCGTAGGAGAGAGATGGCTGTGCGGGACCTGAGACGGGTCAGGACACGTCGCGAACGCGCGGCGGGGAGGAAGAGAGTGACGCACGTGACCTTCGAGCGGGAACCTGCCGACCTTGCGGCCGATCTCGCGATAGGTGAGCTGCGTTGGAGGACGTGTCAGGCCGTGCTCGTGTGGCAGTGTGCGCGCGAGAGAGAGAGAGGGAGGCGCGCACCGAGTACCAGTCGAAGAATTCCGGCGCTTGAGGCGCGAACAGGCCAACGTAGGTCGAGAGGAGGCGCTCGAGCACTCGCCGCAGCTCGTCGCCGAGCCACGTCTCGTGGTGGTGCTTGAACTGCTCGGCGATGCTCAGGAGCGACGTCTTGCGCTTTGAGCGCCAGTCGGCGTCGTGCAGGCGGCTCTGGTAGAGGACGCGGACGAACCACGAGACGAGGAGCGAGACCTGGGCGACGAACGGGTCGCGCTGCTCCTGCCAGGGCACGGCGGCGGAGGAAGCCTGCATGTCGGCAAGAGCTTGAGAGAGAGAGAGAGAGAAGCAGCCGCACGAACGGCGGCGAGCAGCAACGAGCGGAGGAGCCGAGCAGCGGCATCTCCGGCGCGCGCACGTCCGTGCGGGCTGCGCTTACCGAGCCACCGGGGTCTCCTGAGCTCGACGACAGACGGCAAGCACGCCGAAGCGGAGCTCGCGGGCGAGCGGTCGAGGTCGAGCGGCGGGAGGGAGAGGTCTGGCGAGGCGGCGGCGGCGCGGCGGGCGTCGGTGTGGCGTGTCGAGAGTAGAGCTCCGGAGCGCACGGGCTGCAGCCTGGGGCAGTCCCAGCGGTGCGGCGTCGACGAGAGCAGGAGGAACTCGTTCTCATCGGTCTCCTGCTCGTCTCGGTCCTGCCACGCCCGCCCTCACACGCTGAGGTGCTCTTCGCTCGAGCCAGTGCTGCTCGCACGCAGTGCAGTAAGCCCGACGTCCGACCTGCGAGCCACCATGTGCCCCCGCCGCCTCGGTCCCCTCGCCCACACTCGCCCCCCCCCCCCCCGTGGGCGCGTGGCTCGAATGGATGCCTCGCTCCCCCGGACTCCGAGGGGCCGTGGCGAGACGCGCCTTCCCCTCCTCCTCCTCGCTCTTTACTTTCTATAACTTTTTCTCCCAAACTTGGGTCTTCGCTTACCTGGCCTCCCCCTCGCCCGTGTAATCCCGGGGAGACCGAGGCCTGCACTTCATAATAGGATTTGATACTAGATCAAGGAAAAGAGGGGAG